>NW_028151347.1:0-43840 GCF_964638095.1 Poromitra crassiceps
GAGGCTGAATACCGCACTGAGTCAATGCGGTCTTAGCCTCTCTGGTCTCAACACTCTGTCTGATTTTGGATTTTTTTTTTTTTTTTCAAAGTCAGACTTGACACCAGAGAGGCTGAATACCGCACTGAGTCAATGCGGTCTTAGCCTCTCTGGTCTCAACACTCTGTCTGATTTTGGATTTTTTTTTTTTTTCAAAGTCAGACTTGACACCAGAGAGGCTGAATACCGCACTGAGTCAATGCGGTCTTAGCCTCTCTGGTCTCAACACTCTGTCTGATTTTGGATTTTTTTTTTTTTTTTCAAAGTCAGACTTGACACCAGAGAGGCTGAATACCGCACTGAGTCAATGCGGTCTTAGCCTCTCTGGTCTCAACACTCTGTCTGATTTTGGATTTTTTTTTTTTTTTCAAAGTCAGACTTGACACCAGAGAGGCTGAATACCGCACTGAGTCAATGCGGTCTTAGCCTCTCTGGTGTCAACACTCTGTCTGATTTTGGATTTTTTTTTTTTTTTCAAAGTCAGACTTGACACCAGAGAGGCTGAATACCGCACTGAGTCAATGCGGTCTTAGCCTCTCTGGTCTCAACACTCTGTCTGATTTTGGATTTTTTTTTTTTTTTTCAAAGTCAGACTTGACACCAGAGAGGCTGAATACCGCACTGAGTCAATGCGGTCTTAGCCTCTCTGGTCTCAACACTCTGTCTGATTTTGGATTTTTTTTTTTTTTTTTCAAAGTCAGACTTGACACCAGAGAGGCTGAATACCGCACTGAGTCAATGCGGTCTTAGCCTCTCTGGTCTCAACACTCTGTCTGATTTTGGATTTTTTTTTTTTTTTTCAAAGTCAGACTTGACACCAGAGAGGCTGAATACCGCACTGAGTCAATGCGGTCTTAGCCTCTCTGGTCTCAACACTCTGTCTGATTTTGGATTTTTTTTTTTTTTTTCAAAGTCAGACTTGACACCAGAGAGGCTGAATACCGCACTGAGTCAATGCGGTCTTAGCCTCTCTGGTGTCAACACTCTGTCTGATTTTGGATTTTTTTTTTTTTTTTCAAAGTCAGACTTGACACCAGAGAGGCTGAATACCGCACTGAGTCAATGCGGTCTTAGCCTCTCTGGTCTCAACACTCTGTCTGATTTTGGATTTTTTTTTTTTTTTTCAAAGTCAGACTTGACACCAGAGAGGCTGAATACCGCACTGAGTCAATGCGGTCTTAGCCTCTCTGGTGTCAACACTCTGTCTGATTTTGGATTTTTTTTTTTTTTTTTCAAAGTCAGACTTGACACCAGAGAGGCTGAATACCGCACTGAGTCAATGCGGTCTTAGCCTCTCTGGTCTCAACACTCTGTCTGATTTTGGATTTTTTTTTTTTTTTTCAAAGTCAGACTTGACACCAGAGAGGCTGAATACCGCACTGAGTCAATGCGGTCTTAGCCTCTCTGGTGTCAACACTCTGTCTGATTTTGGATTTTTTTTTTTTTTTTCCAAAGTCAGACTTGACACCAGAGAGGCTGAATACCGCACTGAGTCAATGCGGTCTTAGCCTCTCTGGTCTCAACACTCTGTCTGATTTTGGATTTTTTTTTTTTTTTTCAAAGTCAGACTTGACACCAGAGAGGCTGAATACCGCACTGAGTCAATGCGGTCTTAGCCTCTCTGGTCTCAACACTCTGTCTGATTTTGGATTTTTTTTTTTTTTTCAAAGTCAGACTTGACACCAGAGAGGCTGAATACCGCACTGAGTCAATGCGGTCTTAGCCTCTCTGGTCTCAACACTCTGTCTGATTTTGGATTTTTTTTTTTTTTTCAAAGTCAGACTTGACACCAGAGAGGCTGAATACCGCACTGAGTCAATGCGGTCTTAGCCTCTCTGGTCTCAACACTCTGTCTGATTTTGGATTTTTTTTTTTTTTTTCAAAGTCAGACTTGACACCAGAGAGGCTGAATACCGCACTGAGTCAATGCGGTCTTAGCCTCTCTGGTCTCAACACTCTGTCTGATTTTGGATTTTTTTTTTTTTTTTCAAAGTCAGACTTGACACCAGAGAGGCTGAATACCGCACTGAGTCAATGCGGTCTTAGCCTCTCTGGTGCTCAACACTCTGTCTGATTTTGGATTTTTTTTTTTTTTTTCAAAGTCAGACTTGACACCAGAGAGGCTGAATACCGCACTGAGTCAATGCGGTCTTAGCCTCTCTGGTCTCAACACTCTGTCTGATTTTGGATTTTTTTTTTTTTTTTCAAAGTCAGACTTGACACCAGAGAGGCTGAATACCGCACTGAGTCAATGCGGTCTTAGCCTCTCTGGTGTCAACACTCTGTCTGATTTTGGATTTTTTTTTTTTTTTTTCAAAGTCAGACTTGACACCAGAGAGGCTGAATACCGCACTGAGTCAATGCGGTCTTAGCCTCTCTGGTGTCAACACTCTGTCTGATTTTGGATTTTTTTTTTTTTTTCAAAGTCAGACTTGACACCAGAGAGGCTGAATACCGCACTGAGTCAATGCGGTCTTAGCCTCTCTGGTCTCAACACTCTGTCTGATTTTGGATTTTTTTTTTTTTTTTCCAAAGTCAGACTTGACACCAGAGAGGCTGAATACCGCACTGAGTCAATGCGGTCTTAGCCTCTCTGGTCTCAACACTCTGTCTGATTTTGGTTTTTTTTTTTTTTTTTCCAAAATCAGACTTGACACCAGAGAGCTGAATACCGCACTGAGTCAATGCGGTCTTAGCCTCTCTGGTGTCAACACTCTGTCTGATTTTGGATTTTTTTTTTTTTTTTTTCCAAAATCAGACTTGACACCAGAGAGGCTGAATACCGCACTGAGTCAATGCGGTCTTAGCCTCTCTGGTCTCAACACTCTGTCTGATTTTGGATTTTTTTTTTTTTTTCCAAAGTCAGACTTGACACCAGAGAGGCTGAATACCGCACTGAGTCAATGCGGTCTTAGCCTCTCTGGTCTCAACACTCTGTCTGATTTTGGATTTTTTTTTTTTTTTCAAAGTCAGACTTGACACCAGAGAGGCTGAATACCGCACTGAGTCAATGCGGTCTTAGCCTCTCTGGTCTCAACACTCTGTCTGATTTTGGATTTTTTTTTTTTTTTTCAAAGTCAGACTTGACACCAGAGAGGCTGAATACCGCACTGAGTCAATGCGGTCTTAGCCTCTCTGGTCTCAACACTCTGTCTGATTTTGGATTTTTTTTTTTTTTTTCAAAGTCAGACTTGACACCAGAGAGGCTGAATACCGCACTGAGTCAATGCGGTCTTAGCCTCTCTGGTCTCAACACTCTGTCTGATTTTGGATTTTTTTTTTTTTTCAAAGTCAGACTTGACACCAGAGAGGCTGAATACCGCACTGAGTCAATGCGGTCTTAGCCTCTCTGGTCTCAACACTCTGTCTGATTTTGGATTTTTTTTTTTTTTTTCAAAGTCAGACTTGACACCAGAGAGGCTGAATACCGCACTGAGTCAATGCGGTCTTAGCCTCTCTGGTCTCAACACTCTGTCTGATTTTGGATTTTTTTTTTTTTTTCAAAGTCAGACTTGACACCAGAGAGGCTGAATACCGCACTGAGTCAATGCGGTCTTAGCCTCTCTGGTGTCAACACTCTGTCTGATTTTGGATTTTTTTTTTTTTTTTCAAAGTCAGACTTGACACCAGAGAGGCTGAATACCGCACTGAGTCAATGCGGTCTTAGCCTCTCTGGTCTCAACACTCTGTCTGATTTTGGATTTTTTTTTTTTTTTTCAAAGTCAGACTTGACACCAGAGAGGCTGAATACCGCACTGAGTCAATGCGGTCTTAGCCTCTCTGGTCTCAACACTCTGTCTGATTTTGGATTTTTTTTTTTTTTTTCAAAGTCAGACTTGACACCAGAGAGGCTGAATACCGCACTGAGTCAATGCGGTCTTAGCCTCTCTGGTCTCAACACTCTGTCTGATTTTGGATTTTTTTTTTTTTTCAAAGTCAGACTTGACACCAGAGAGGCTGAATACCGCACTGAGTCAATGCGGTCTTAGCCTCTCTGGTGTCAACACTCTGTCTGATTTTGGATTTTTTTTTTTTTTTTTCAAAGTCAGACTTGACACCAGAGAGGCTGAATACCGCACTGAGTCAATGCGGTCTTAGCCTCTCTGGTCTCAACACTCTGTCTGATTTTGGATTTTTTTTTTTTTTTTCAAAGTCAGACTTGACACCAGAGAGGCTGAATACCGCACTGAGTCAATGCGGTCTTAGCCTCTCTGGTCTCAACACTCTGTCTGATTTTGGATTTTTTTTTTTTTTTTCAAAGTCAGACTTGACACCAGAGAGGCTGAATACCGCACTGAGTCAATGCGGTCTTAGCCTCTCTGGTGTCAACACTCTGTCTGATTTTGGATTTTTTTTTTTTTTTTTCAAAGTCAGACTTGACACCAGAGAGGCTGAATACCGCACTGAGTCAATGCGGTCTTAGCCTCTCTGGTCTCAACACTCTGTCTGATTTTGGATTTTTTTTTTTTTTTTTCCAAAGTCAGACTTGACACCAGAGAGGCTGAATACCGCACTGAGTCAATGCGGTCTTAGCCTCTCTGGTGTCAACACTCTGTCTGATTTTGGATTTTTTTTTTTTTTTTCAAAGTCAGACTTGACACCAGAGAGGCTGAATACCGCACTGAGTCAATGCGGTCTTAGCCTCTCTGGTCTCAACACTCTGTCTGATTTTGGATTTTTTTTTTTTTTTTCAAAGTCAGACTTGACACCAGAGAGGCTGAATACCGCACTGAGTCAATGCGGTCTTAGCCTCTCTGGTCTCAACACTCTGTCTGATTTTGGATTTTTTTTTTTTTTTCAAAGTCAGACTTGACACCAGAGAGGCTGAATACCGCACTGAGTCAATGCGGGTCTTAGCCTCTCTGGTCTCAACACTCTGTCTGATTTTGGATTTTTTTTTTTTTTTTTTCAAAGTCAGACTTGACACCAGAGAGGCTGAATACCGCACTGAGTCAATGCGGTCTTAGCCTCTCTGGTCTCAACACTCTGTCTGATTTTGGATTTTTTTTTTTTTTTTCAAAGTCAGACTTGACACCAGAGAGGCTGAATACCGCACTGAGTCAATGCGGTCTTAGCCTCTCTGGTCTCAACACTCTGTCTGATTTTGGATTTTTTTTTTTTTTTTCAAAGTCAGACTTGACACCAGAGAGGCTGAATACCGCACTGAGTCAATGCGGTCTTAGCCTCTCTGGTCTCAACACTCTGTCTGATTTTGGATTTTTTTTTTTTTTTTCAAAGTCAGACTTGACACCAGAGAGGCTGAATACCGCACTGAGTCAATGCGGTCTTAGCCTCTCTGGTCTCAACACTCTGTCTGATTTTGGATTTTTTTTTTTTTTTTCAAAGTCAGACTTGACACCAGAGAGGCTGAATACCGCACTGAGTCAATGCGGTCTTAGCCTCTCTGGTCTCAACACTCTGTCTGATTTTGGATTTTTTTTTTTTTTTTCAAAGTCAGACTTGACACCAGAGAGGCTGAATACCGCACTGAGTCAATGCGGTCTTAGCCTCTCTGGTCGTCAACACTCTGTCTGATTTTGGATTTTTTTTTTTTTTTTCAAAGTCAGACTTGACACCAGAGAGGCTGAATACCGCACTGAGTCAATGCGGTCTTAGCCTCTCTGGTCTCAACACTCTGTCTGATTTTGGATTTTTTTTTTTTTTTTCCAAAATCAGACTTGACACCAGAGAGGCTGAATACCGCACTGAGTCAATGCGGTCTTAGCCTCTCTGGTCTCAACACTCTGTCTGATTTTGGATTTTTTTTTTTTTTTCCAAAATCAGACTTGACACCAGAGAGGCTGAATACCGCACTGAGTCAATGCGGTCTTAGCCTCTCTGGTCTCAACACTCTGTCTGATTTTGGTTTTTTTTTTTTTTTTTTCCAAAATCAGACTTGACACCAGAGAGGCTGAATACCGCACTGAGTCAATGCGGTCTTAGCCTCTCTGGTGTCAACACTCTGTCTGATTTTGGATTTTTTTTTTTTTTTTTTCCAAAATCAGACTTGACACCAGAGAGGCTGAATACCGCACTGAGTCAATGCAGTCTTAGCCTCTCTGGTCTCAACACTCTGTCTGATTTTGGATTTTTTTTTTTTTTCCAAAGTCAGACTTGACACCAGAGAGGCTGAATACCGCACTGAGTCAATGCGGTCTTAGCCTCTCTGGTCTCAACACTCTGTCTGATTTTGGATTTTTTTTTTTTTTTCAAAGTCAGACTTGACACCAGAGAGGCTGAATACCGCACTGAGTCAATGCGGTCTTAGCCTCTCTGGTCTCAACACTCTGTCTGATTTTGGATTTTTTTTTTTTTTTCAAAGTCAGACTTGACACCAGAGAGGCTGAATACCGCACTGAGTCAATGCGGTCTTAGCCTCTCTGGTGTCAACACTCTGTCTGATTTTGGATTTTTTTTTTTTTTTTCAAAGTCAGACTTGACACCAGAGAGGCTGAATACCGCACTGAGTCAATGCGGTCTTAGCCTCTCTGGTCTCAACACTCTGTCTGATTTTGGATTTTTTTTTTTTTTTCAAAGTCAGACTTGACACCAGAGAGGCTGAATACCGCACTGAGTCAATGCGGTCTTAGCCTCTCTGGTGTCAACACTCTGTCTGATTTTGGATTTTTTTTTTTTTTTTCAAAGTCAGACTTGACACCAGAGAGGCTGAATACCGCACTGAGTCAATGCGGTCTTAGCCTCTCTGGTCTCAACACTCTGTCTGATTTTGGATTTTTTTTTTTTTTTCCAAAGTCAGACTTGACACCAGAGAGGCTGAATACCGCACTGAGTCAATGCGGTCTTAGCCTCTCTGGTGTCAACACTCTGTCTGATTTTGGATTTTTTTTTTTTTTTTCAAAGTCAGACTTGACACCAGAGAGGCTGAATACCGCACTGAGTCAATGCGGTCTTAGCCTCTCTGGTCTCAACACTCTGTCTGATTTTGGATTTTTTTTTTTTTTTTCAAAGTCAGACTTGACACCAGAGAGGCTGAATACCGCACTGAGTCAATGCGGTCTTAGCCTCTCTGGTCTCAACACTCTGTCTGATTTTGGATTTTTTTTTTTTTTTTCAAAGTCAGACTTGACACCAGAGAGGCTGAATACCGCACTGAGTCAATGCGGTCTTAGCCTCTCTGGTGTCAACACTCTGTCTGATTTTGGATTTTTTTTTTTTTTTTCAAAGTCAGACTTGACACCAGAGAGGCTGAATACCGCACTGAGTCAATGCGGTCTTAGCCTCTCTGGTCTCAACACTCTGTCTGATTTTGGATTTTTTTTTTTTTTTTTCCAAAATCAGACTTGACACCAGAGAGGCTGAATACCGCACTGAGTCAATGCGGTCTTAGCCTCTCTGGTGTCAACACTCTGTCTGATTTTGGATTTTTTTTTTTTTTTTCAAAGTCAGACTTGACACCAGAGAGGCTGAATACCGCACTGAGTCAATGCGGTCTTAGCCTCTCTGGTCTCAACACTCTGTCTGATTTTGGATTTTTTTTTTTTTTTCCAAAATCAGACTTGACACCAGAGAGGCTGAATACCGCACTGAGTCAATGCGGTCTTAGCCTCTCTGGTCTCAACACTCTGTCTGATTTTGGATTTTTTTTTTTTTTTTCCAAAGTCAGACTTGACACCAGAGAGGCTGAATACCGCACTGAGTCAATGCGGTCTTAGCCTCTCTGGTGTCAACACTCTGTCTGATTTTGGATTTTTTTTTTTTTTTTCCAAAGTCAGACTTGACACCAGAGAGGCTGAATACCGCACTGAGTCAATGCGGTCTTAGCCTCTCTGGTCTCAACACTCTGTCTGATTTTGGATTTTTTTTTTTTTTTTCAAAGTCAGACTTGACACCAGAGAGGCTGAATACCGCACTGAGTCAATGCGGTCTTAGCCTCTCTGGTCTCAACACTCTGTCTGATTTTGGATTTTTTTTTTTTTTTTCAAAGTCAGACTTGACACCAGAGAGGCTGAATACCGCACTGAGTCAATGCGGTCTTAGCCTCTCTGGTGTCAACACTCTGTCTGATTTTGGATTTTTTTTTTTTTTTTCAAAGTCAGACTTGACACCAGAGAGGCTGAATACCGCACTGAGTCAATGCGGTCTTAGCCTCTCTGGTCTCAACACTCTGTCTGATTTTGGATTTTTTTTTTTTTTTTCAAAGTCAGACTTGACACCAGAGAGGCTGAATACCGCACTGAGTCAATGCGGTCTTAGCCTCTCTGGTCTCAACACTCTGTCTGATTTTGGATTTTTTTTTTTTTTTTCAAAGTCAGACTTGACACCAGAGAGGCTGAATACCGCACTGAGTCAATGCGGTCTTAGCCTCTCTGGTGTCAACACTCTGTCTGATTTTGGATTTTTTTTTTTTTTTCAAAGTCAGACTTGACACCAGAGAGGCTGAATACCGCACTGAGTCAATGCGGTCTTAGCCTCTCTGGTGTCAACACTCTGTCTGATTTTGGATTTTTTTTTTTTTTTCAAAGTCAGACTTGACACCAGAGAGGCTGAATACCGCACTGAGTCAATGCGGTCTTAGCCTCTCTGGTCTCAACACTCTGTCTGATTTTGGATTTTTTTTTTTTTTTTCAAAGTCAGACTTGACACCAGAGAGGCTGAATACCGCACTGAGTCAATGCGGTCTTAGCCTCTCTGGTGTCAACACTCTGTCTGATTTTGGATTTTTTTTTTTTTTTCAAAGTCAGACTTGACACCAGAGAGGCTGAATACCGCACTGAGTCAATGCGGTCTTAGCCTCTCTGGTCTCAACACTCTGTCTGATTTTGGATTTTTTTTTTTTTTTTTCCAAAATCAGACTTGACACCAGAGAGGCTGAATACCGCACTGAGTCAATGCGGTCTTAGCCTCTCTGGTGTCAACACTCTGTCTGATTTTGGATTTTTTTTTTTTTTTCCAAAATCAGACTTGACACCAGAGAGGCTGAATACCGCACTGAGTCAATGCGGTCTTAGCCTCTCTGGTCTCAACACTCTGTCTGATTTTGGTTGTTTTTTTTTTTTTTCCAAAATCAGACTTGACACCAGAGAAGCTGAATACCGCACTGAGTCAATGCGGTCTTAGCCTCTCTGGTGTCAACACTCTGTCTGATTTTGGATTTTTTTTTTTTTTTTTTCCAAAATCAGACTTGAAACCAGAGAGGCTGAATACCGCACTGAGTCAATGCAGTCTTAGCCTCTCTGGTCTCAACACTCTGTCTGATTTTGGATTTTTTTTTTTTTTTCCAAAGTCAGACTTGACACCAGAGAGGCTGAATACCGCACTGAGTCAATGCGGTCTTAGCCTCTCTGGTCTCATCACTCTGTCTGATTTTGGATTTTTTTTTTTTTTTTCAAAGTCAGACTTGACACCAGAGAGGCTGAATACCGCACTGAGTCAATGCGGTCTTAGCCTCTCTGGTCTCAACACTCTGTCTGATTTTGGATTTTTTTTTTTTTTTTCAAAGTCAGACTTGACACCAGAGAGGCTGAATACCGCACTGAGTCAATGCGGTCTTAGCCTCTCTGGTGTCAACACTCTGTCTGATTTTGGATTTTTTTTTTTTTTTTCAAAGTCAGACTTGACACCAGAGAGGCTGAATACCGCACTGAGTCAATGCGGTCTTAGCCTCTCTGGTCTCAACACTCTGTCTGATTTTGGATTTTTTTTTTTTTTTTCAAAGTCAGACTTGACACCAGAGAGGCTGAATACCGCACTGAGTCAATGCGGTCTTAGCCTCTCTGGTCTCAACACTCTGTCTGATTTTGGATTTTTTTTTTTTTTTTCAAAGTCAGACTTGACACCAGAGAGGCTGAATACCGCACTGAGTCAATGCGGTCTTAGCCTCTCTGGTGTCAACACTCTGTCTGATTTTGGATTTTTTTTGTTTTTTTCAAAGTCAGACTTGACACCAGACAGGCTGAATACCGCACTGAGTCAATGCGGTCTTAGCCTCTCTGGTCTCAACACTCTGTCTGATTTTGGATTTTTTTTTTTTTTTTCAAAGTCAGACTTGACACCAGAGAGGCTGAATACCGCACTGAGTCAATGCGGTCTTAGCCTCTCTGGTCTCAACACTCTGTCTGATTTTGGATTTTTTTTTTTTTTTTCAAAGTCAGACTTGACACCAGAGAGGCTGAATACCGCACTGAGTCAATGCGGTCTTAGCCTCTCTGGTCTCAACACTCTGTCTGATTTTGGATTTTTTTTTTTTTTTTCAAAGTCAGACTTGACACCAGAGAGGCTGAATACCGCACTGAGTCAATGCGGTCTTAGCCTCTCTGGTCTCAACACTGTCTGATTTTGGATTTTTTTTTTTTTTTTCAAAGTCAGACTTGACACCAGAGAGGCTGAATACCGCACTGAGTCAATGCGGTCTTAGCCTCTCTGGTCTCAACACTCTGTCTGATTTTGGATTTTTTTTTTTTTTTTCAAAGTCAGACTTGACACCAGAGAGGCTGAATACCGCACTGAGTCAATGCGGTCTTAGCCTCTCTGGTGTCAACACTCTGTCTGATTTTGGATTTTTTTTTTTTTTTTCAAAGTCAGACTTGACACCAGAGAGGCTGAATACCGCACTGAGTCAATGCGGTCTTAGCCTCTCTGGTGTCAACACTCTGTCTGATTTTGGATTTTTTTTTTTTTTTTCAAAGTCAGACTTGACACCAGAGAGGCTGAATACCGCACTGAGTCAATGCGGTCTTAGCCTCTCTGGTGTCAACACTCTGTCTGATTTTGGATTTTTTTTTTTTTTTTCAAAGTCAGACTTGACACCAGAGAGGCTGAATTCCGCACTGAGTCAATGCAGTCTTAGCCTCTCTGGTCTCAACACTCTGTCTGATTTTGGATTTTTTTTTTTTTTTTTCAGTCAGACTTGACACCAGAGAGGCTGAATACCGCACTGAGTCAATGCGGTCTTAGCCTCTCTGGTCTCAACACTCTGTCTGATTTTGGATTTTTTTTTTTTTTTTTCCAAAATCAGACTTGACACCAGAGAGGCTGAATACCGCACTGAGTCAATGCGGTCTTAGCCTCTCTGGTGTCAACACTCTGTCTGATTTTGGATTTTTTTTTTTTTTTTCAAAGTCAGACTTGACACCAGAGAGGCTGAATACCGCACTGAGTCAATGCGGTCTTAGCCTCTCTGGTCTCAACACTCTGTCTGATTTTGGATTTTTTTTTTTTTTTTTCCAAAATCAGACTTGACACCAGAGAGGCTGAATACCGCACTGAGTCAATGCGGTCTTAGCCTCTCTGGTGTCAACACTCTGTCTGATTTTGGATTTTTTTTTTTTTTCAAAAATCAGACTTGACACCAGAGAGGCTGAATACCGCACTGAGTCAATGCGGTCTTAGCCTCTCTGGTCTCAACACTCGGTCTGATTTTGGATTTTTTTTTTTTTTTCCCAAAATCAGACTTGACACCAGAGAGGCTGAATACCGCACTGAGTCAATGCGGTCTTAGCCTCTCTGGTCTCAACACTCTGTCTGATTTTGGATTTTTTTTTTTTTTCAAAAATCAGACTTGACACCAGAGAGGCTGAATACCGCACTGAGTCAATGCGGTCTTAGCCTCTCTGGTCTCAACACTCGGTCTGATTTTGGATTTTTTTTTTTTTTTTCCCAAAATCAGACGACACCAGAGAGGCTGAATACCGCACTGAGTCAATGCGGTCTTAGCCTCTCTGGTGTCAACACTCTGTCTGATTTTGGATTTTTTTTTTTTTTTTCAAAGTCAGACTTGACATCAGAGAGGCTGAATACCGCACTGAGTCAATGCGGTCTTAGCCTCTCTGGTGTCAACACTCTGTCTGATTTTGGATTTTTTTTTTTTTTTTCAAAGTCAGACTTGACATCAGAGAGGCTGAATACCGCACTGAGTCAATGCGGTCTTAGCCTCTCTGGTCTCAACACTCTGTCTGATTTTGGATTTTTTTTTTTTTTTTCAAAGTCAGACTTGACACCAGAGAGGCTGAATACCGCACTGAGTCAATGCGGTCTTAGCCTCTCTGGTGTCAACACTCTGTCTGATTTTGGATTTTTTTTTTTTTTTCAAAGTAAGACTTGACACCAGAGAGGCTGAATACCGCACTGAGTCAATGCGGTCTTAGCCTCTCTGGTCTCATCACTCTGTCTGATTTTGGATTTTTTTTTTTTTTTTCAAAGTCAGACTTGACACCAGAGAGGCTGAATACCGCACTGAGTCAATGCGGTCTTAGCCTCTCTGGTCTCAACACTCTGTCTGATTTTGGATTTTTTTTTTTTTTTTCAAAGTCAGACTTGACACCAGAGAGGCTGAATACCGCACTGAGTCAATGCGGTCTTAGCCTCTCTGGTGTCAACACTCTGTCTGATTTTGGATTTTTTTTTTTTTTTTCAAAGTCAGACTTGACACCAGAGAGGCTGAATACCGCACTGAGTCAATGCGGTCTTAGCCTCTCTGGTCTCAACACTCTGTCTGATTTTGGATTTTTTTTTTTTTTTTCAAAGTCAGACTTGACACCAGAGAGGCTGAATACCGCACTGAGTCAATGCGGTCTTAGCCTCTCTGGTCTCAACACTCTGTCTGATTTTGGATTTTTTTTTTTTTTTTCAAAGTCAGACTTGACACCAGAGAGGCTGAATACCGCACTGAGTCAATGCGGTCTTAGCCTCTCTGGTGTCAACACTCTGTCTGATTTTGGATTTTTTTTTTTTTTTTCAAAGTCAGACTTGACACCAGACAGGCTGAATACCGCACTGAGTCAATGCGGTCTTAGCCTCTCTGGTCTCAACACTCTGTCTGATTTTGGATTTTTTTTTTTTTTTTCAAAGTCAGACTTGACACCAGAGAGGCTGAATACCGCACTGAGTCAATGCGGTCTTAGCCTCTCTGGTCTCAACACTCTGTCTGATTTTGGATTTTTTTTTTTTTTTCAAAGTCAGACTTGACACCAGAGAGGCTGAATACCGCACTGAGTCAATGCGGTCTTAGCCTCTCTGGTCTCAACACTCTGTCTGATTTTGGATTTTTTTTTTTTTTTTCAAAGTCAGACTTGACACCAGAGAGGCTGAATACCGCACTGAGTCAATGCGGTCTTAGCCTCTCTGGTCTCAACACTGTCTGATTTTGGATTTTTTTTTTTTTTTTCAAAGTCAGACTTGACACCAGAGAGGCTGAATACCGCACTGAGTCAATGCGGTCTTAGCCTCTCTGGTCTCAACACTCTGTCTGATTTTGGATTTTTTTTTTTTTTTTCAAAGTCAGACTTGACACCAGAGAGGCTGAATACCGCACTGAGTCAATGCGGTCTTAGCCTCTCTGGTGTCAACACTCTGTCTGATTTTGGATTTTTTTTTTTTTTTTCAAAGTCAGACTTGACACCAGAGAGGCTGAATACCGCACTGAGTCAATGCGGTCTTAGCCTCTCTGGTGTCAACACTCTGTCTGATTTTGGATTTTTTTTTTTTTTTTCAAAGTCAGACTTGACACCAGAGAGGCTGAATACCGCACTGAGTCAATGCGGTCTTAGCCTCTCTGGTGTCAACACTCTGTCTGATTTTGGATTTTTTTTTTTTTTTTCAAAGTCAGACTTGACACCAGAGAGGCTGAATTCCGCACTGAGTCAATGCAGTCTTAGCCTCTCTGGTCTCAACACTCTGTCTGATTTTGGATTTTTTTTTTTTTTTTTCAGTCAGACTTGACACCAGAGAGGCTGAATACCGCACTGAGTCAATGCGGTCTTAGCCTCTCTGGTCTCAACACTCTGTCTGATTTTGGATTTTTTTTTTTTTTTTTCCAAAATCAGACTTGACACCAGAGAGGCTGAATACCGCACTGAGTCAATGCGGTCTTAGCCTCTCTGGTGTCAACACTCTGTCTGATTTTGGATTTTTTTTTTTTTTTTCAAAGTCAGACTTGACACCAGAGAGGCTGAATACCGCACTGAGTCAATGCGGTCTTAGCCTCTCTGGTCTCAACACTCTGTCTGATTTTGGATTTTTTTTTTTTTTTTCCAAAATCAGACTTGACACCAGAGAGGCTGAATACCGCACTGAGTCAATGCGGTCTTAGCCTCTCTGGTGTCAACACTCTGTCTGATTTTGGATTTTTTTTTTTTTTCAAAAATCAGACTTGACACCAGAGAGGCTGAATACCGCACTGAGTCAATGCGGTCTTAGCCTCTCTGGTCTCAACACTCGGTCTGATTTTGGATTTTTTTTTTTTTTTCCCAAAATCAGACTTGACACCAGAGAGGCTGAATACCGCACTGAGTCAATGCGGTCTTAGCCTCTCTGGTCTCAACACTCTGTCTGATTTTGGATTTTTTTTTTTTTTCAAAAATCAGACTTGACACCAGAGAGGCTGAATACCGCACTGAGTCAATGCGGTCTTAGCCTCTCTGGTCTCAACACTCGGTCTGATTTTGGATTTTTTTTTTTTTTTTCCCAAAATCAGACGACACCAGAGAGGCTGAATACCGCACTGAGTCAATGCGGTCTTAGCCTCTCTGGTCTCAACACTCTGTCTGATTTTGGATTTTTTTTTTTTTTTTCAAAGTCAGACTTGACACCAGAGAGGCTGAATACCGCACTGAGTCAATGCGGTCTTAGCCTCTCTGGTCTCAACACTCTGTCTGATTTTGGATTTTTTTTTTTTTTTTCAAAGTCAGACTTGACATCAGAGAGGCTGAATACCGCACTGAGTCAATGCGGTCTTAGCCTCTCTGGTGTCAACACTCTGTCTGATTTTGGATTTTTTTTTTTTTTTTCAAAGTCAGACTTGACACCAGAGAGGCTGAATACCGCACTGAGTCAATGCGGTCTTAGCCTCTCTGGTCTCAACACTCTGTCTGATTTTGGATTTTTTTTTTTTTTTTCAAAGTCAGACTTGACACCAGAGAGGCTGAATACCGCACTGAGTCAATGCGGTCTTAGCCTCTCTGGTGTCAACACTCTGTCTGATTTTGGATTTTTTTTTTTTTTTCAAAGTAAGACTTGACACCAGAGAGGCTGAATACCGCACTGAGTCAATGCGGTCTTAGCCTCTCTGGTCTCAACACTCTGTCTGATTTTGGATTTTTTTTTTTTTTTTTCCAAAATCAGACTTGACACCAGAGAGGCTGAATACCGCACTGAGTCAATGCGGTCTTAGCCTCTCTGGTGTCAACACTCTGTCTGATTTTGGATTTTTTTTTTTTTTTCCAAAATCAGACTTGACACCAGAGAGGCTGAATACCGCACTGAGTCAATGCGGTCTTAGCCTCTCTGGTCTCAACACTCTGTCTGATTTTGGTTGTTTTTTTTTTTTTTCCAAAATCAGACTTGACACCAGAGAAGCTGAATACCGCACTGAGTCAATGCGGTCTTAGCCTCTCTGGTGTCAACACTCTGTCTGATTTTGGATTTTTTTTTTTTTTTTTTTCCAAAATCAGACTTGAAACCAGAGAGGCTGAATACCGCACTGAGTCAATGCAGTCTTAGCCTCTCTGGTCTCAACACTCTGTCTGATTTTGGATTTTTTTTTTTTTTTCCAAAGTCAGACTTGACACCAGAGAGGCTGAATACCGCACTGAGTCAATGCGGTCTTAGCCTCTCTGGTCTCAACACTCTGTCTGATTTTGGATTTTTTTTTTTTTTTTCAAAGTCAGACTTGACACCAGAGAGGCTGAATACCGCACTGAGTCAATGCGGTCTTAGCCTCTCTGGTCTCAACACTCTGTCTGATTTTGGATTTTTTTTTTTTTTTTCAAAGTCAGACTTGACACCAGAGAGGCTGAATACCGCACTGAGTCAATGCGGTCTTAGCCTCTCTGGTGTCAACACTCTGTCTGATTTTGGATTTTTTTTTTTTTTTTCAAAGTCAGACTTGACACCAGAGAGGCTGAATACCGCACTGAGTCAATGCGGTCTTAGCCTCTCTGGTCTCAACACTCTGTCTGATTTTGGATTTTTTTTTTTTTTTTCAAAGTCAGACTTGACACCAGAGAGGCTGAATACCGCACTGAGTCAATGCGGTCTTAGCCTCTCTGGTCTCAACACTCTGTCTGATTTTGGATTTTTTTTTTTTTTTTCAAAGTCAGACTTGACACCAGAGAGGCTGAATACCGCACTGAGTCAATGCGGTCTTAGCCTCTCTGGTGTCAACACTCTGTCTGATTTTGGATTTTTTTTTTTTTTTTCAAAGTCAGACTTGACACCAGAGAGGCTGAATACCGCACTGAGTCAATGCGGTCTTAGCCTCTCTGGTCTCAACACTCTGTCTGATTTTGGATTTTTTTTTTTTTTTTCAAAGTCAGACTTGACACCAGAGAGGCTGAATACCGCACTGAGTCAATGCGGTCTTAGCCTCTCTGGTCTCAACACTCTGTCTGATTTTGGATTTTTTTTTTTTTTTTCAAAGTCAGACTTGACACCAGAGAGGCTGAATACCGCACTGAGTCAATGCGGTCTTAGCCTCTCTGGTCTCAACACTCTGTCTGATTTTGGATTTTTTTTTTTTTTTTCAAAGTCAGACTTGACACCAGAGAGGCTGAATACCGCACTGAGTCAATGCGGTCTTAGACTCTCTGGTCTCAACACTCTGTCTGATTTTGGATTTTTTTTTTTTTTTTCAAAGTCAGACTTGACACCAGAGAGGCTGAATACCGCACTGAGTCAATGCGGTCTTAGCCTCTCTGGTCTCAACACTCTGTCTGATTTTGGATTTTTTTTTTTTTTTTCAAAGTCAGACTTGACACCAGAGAGGCTGAATACCGCACTGAGTCAATGCGGTCTTAGCCTCTCTGGTGTCAACACTCTGTCTGATTTTGGATTTTTTTTTTTTTTTTCAAAGTCAGACTTGACACCAGAGAGGCTGAATACCGCACTGAGTCAATGCGGTCTTAGCCTCTCTGGTGTCAACACTCTGTCTGATTTTGGATTTTTTTTTTTTTTTTCAAAGTCAGACTTGACACCAGAGAGGCTGAATACCGCACTGAGTCAATGCGGTCTTAGCCTCTCTGGTGTCAACACTCTGTCTGATTTTGGATTTTTTTTTTTTTTTTCAAAGTCAGACTTGACACCAGAGAGGCTGAATACCGCACTGAGTCAATGCGGTCTTAGCCTCTCTGGTCTCAACACTCTGTCTGATTTTGGATTTTTTTTTTTTTTTTTCAAAGTCAGACTTGACACCAGAGAGGCTGAATACCGCACTGAGTCAATGCGGTCTTAGCCTCTCTGGTCTCAACACTCTGTCTGATTTTGGATTTTTTTTTTTTTTTTTCCAAAATCAGACTTGACACCAGAGAGGCTGAATACCGCACTGAGTCAATGCGGTCTTAGCCTCTCTGGTGTCAACACTCTGTCTGATTTTGGATTTTTTTTTTTTTTTTCAAAGTCAGACTTGACACCAGAGAGGCTGAATACCGCACTGAGTCAATGCGGTCTTAGCCTCTCTGGTCTCAACACTCTGTCTGATTTTGGATTTTTTTTTTTTTTTTCCAAAATCAGACTTGACACCAGAGAGGCTGAATACCGCACTGAGTCAATGCGGTCTTAGCCTCTCTGGTCTCAACACTCGGTCTGATTTTGGATTTTTTTTTTTTTTTTCCCAAAATCAGACTTGACACCAGAGAGGCTGAATACCGCACTGAGTCAATGCGGTCTTAGCCTCTCTGGTCTCAACACTCTGTCTGATTTTGGATTTTTTTTTTTTTTTCAAAGTCAGACTTGACACCAGAGAGGCTGAATACCGCACTGAGTCAATGCGGTCTTAGCCTCTCTGGTCTCAACACTCTGTCTGATTTTGGATTTTTTTTTTTTTTTTCAAAGTCAGACTTGACACCAGAGAGGCTGAATACCGCACTGAGTCAATGCGGTCTTAGCCTCTCTGGTGTCAACACTCTGTCTGATTTTGGATTTTTTTTTTTTTTTTCAAAGTCAGACTTGACACCAGAGAGGCTGAATACCGCACTGAGTCAATGCGGTCTTAGCCTCTCTGGTCTCAACACTCTGTCTGATTTTGGATTTTTTTTTTTTTTTTCAAAGTCAGACTTGACACCAGAGAGGCTGAATACCGCACTGAGTCAATGCGGTCTTAGCCTCTCTGGTCTCAACACTCTGTCTGATTTTGGATTTTTTTTTTTTTTTTCAAAGTCAGACTTGACACCAGAGAGGCTGAATACCGCACTGAGTCAATGCGGTCTTAGCCTCTCTGGTGTCAACACTCTGTCTGATTTTGGATTTTTTTTTTTTTTTTCAAAGTCAGACTTGACACCAGAGAGGCTGAATACCGCACTGAGTCAATGCGGTCTTAGCCTCTCTGGTGTCAACACTCTGTCTGATTTTGGATTTTTTTTTTTTTTTTCAAAGTCAGACTTGACACCAGAGAGGCTGAATACCGCACTGAGTCAATGCGGTCTTAGCCTCTCTGGTCTCAACACTCTGTCTGATTTTGGATTTTTTTTTTTTTTTTCAAAGTCAGACTTGACACCAGAGAGGCTGAATACCGCACTGAGTCAATGCGGTCTTAGCCTCTCTGGTCTCAACACTCTGTCTGATTTTGGATTTTTTTTTTTTTTTTCAAAGTCAGACTTGACACCAGAGAGGCTGAATACCGCACTGAGTCAATGCGGTCTTAGCCTCTCTGGTGTCAACACTCTGTCTGATTTTGGATTTTTTTTTTTTTTTTCAAAGTCAGACTTGACACCAGAGAGGCTGAATACCGCACTGAGTCAATGCGGTCTTAGCCTCTCTGGTCTCAACACTCTGTCTGATTTTGGATTTTTTTTTTTTTTTTCCAAAATCAGACTTGACACCAGAGAGGCTGAATACCGCACTGAGTCAATGCGGTCTTAGCCTCTCTGGTGTCAACACTCTGTCTGATTTTGGATTTTTTTTTTTTTTCCAAAATCAGACTTGACACCAGAGAGGCTGAATACCGCACTGAGTCAATGCGGTCTTAGCCTCTCTGGTCTCAACACTCTGTCTGATTTTGGTTGTTTTTTTTTTTTTTTCCAAAATCAGACTTGACACCAGAGAAGCTGAATACCGCACTGAGTCAATGCGGTCTTAGCCTCTCTGGTGTCAACACTCTGTCTGATTTTGGATTTTTTTTTTTTTTTTTTTCCAAAATCAGACTTGAAACCAGAGAGGCTGAATACCGCACTGAGTCAATGCAGTCTTAGCCTCTCTGGTCTCAACACTCTGTCTGATTTTGGATTTTTTTTTTTTTTCCAAAGTCAGACTTGACACCAGAGAGGCTGAATACCGCACTGAGTCAATGCGGTCTTAGCCTCTCTGGTCTCAACACTCTGTCTGATTTTGGATTTTTTTTTTTTTTTTCAAAGTCAGACTTGACACCAGAGAGGCTGAATACCGCACTGAGTCAATGCGGTCTTAGCCTCTCTGGTCTCAACACTCTGTCTGATTTTGGATTTTTTTTTTTTTTTTCAAAGTCAGACTTGACACCAGAGAGGCTGAATACCGCACTGAGTCAATGCGGTCTTAGCCTCTCTGGTGTCAACACTCTGTCTGATTTTGGATTTTTTTTTTTTTTTTCAAAGTCAGACTTGACACCAGAGAGGCTGAATACCGCACTGAGTCAATGCGGTCTTAGCCTCTCTGGTCTCAACACTCTGTCTGATTTTGGATTTTTTTTTTTTTTTTCAAAGTCAGACTTGACACCAGAGAGGCTGAATACCGCACTGAGTCAATGCGGTCTTAGCCTCTCTGGTCTCAACACTCTGTCTGATTTTGGATTTTTTTTTTTTTTTTCAAAGTCAGACTTGACACCAGAGAGGCTGAATACCGCACTGAGTCAATGCGGTCTTAGCCTCTCTGGTGTCAACACTCTGTCTGATTTTGGATTTTTTTTTTTTTTTTCAAAGTCAGACTTGACACCAGAGAGGCTGAATACCGCACTGAGTCAATGCGGTCTTAGCCTCTCTGGTCTCAACACTCTGTCTGATTTTGGATTTTTTTTTTTTTTTTCAAAGTCAGACTTGACACCAGAGAGGCTGAATACCGCACTGAGTCAATGCGGTCTTAGCCTCTCTGGTCTCAACACTCTGTCTGATTTTGGATTTTTCTTTTTTTTTTTCAAAGTCAGACTTGACACCAGAGAGGCTGAATACCGCACTGAGTCAATGCGGTCTTAGCCTCTCTGGTCTCAACACTCTGTCTGATTTTGGATTTTTTTTTTTTTTTTCAAAGTCAGACTTGACACCAGAGAGGCTGAATACCGCACTGAGTCAATGCGGTCTTAGCCTCTCTGGTCTCAACACTCTGTCTGATTTTGGATTTTTTTTTTTTTTTTCAAAGTCAGACTTGACACCAGAGAGGCTGAATACCGCACTGAGTCAATGCGGTCTTAGCCTCTCTGGTCTCAACACTCTGTCTGATTTTGGATTTTTTTTTTTTTTTTCAAAGTCAGACTTGACACCAGAGAGGCTGAATACCGCACTGAGTCAACGCGGTCTTAGCCTCTCTGGTGTCAACACTCTGTCTGATTTTGGATTTTTTTTTTTTTTTTCAAAGTCAGACTTGACACCAGAGAGGCTGAATACCGCACTGAGTCAATGCGGTCTTAGCCTCTCTGGTGTCAACACTCTGTCTGATTTTGGATTTTTTTTTTTTTTTTCAAAGTCAGACTTGACACCAGAGAGGCTGAATACCGCACTGAGTCAATGCGGTCTTAGCCTCTCTGGTGTCAACACTCTGTCTGATTTTGGATTTTTTTTTTTTTTTTCAAAGTCAGACTTGACACCAGAGAGGCTGAATTCCGCACTGAGTCAATGCGGTCTTAGCCTCTCTGGTCTCAACACTCTGTCTGATTTTGGATTTTTTTTTTTTTTTTTCAAAGTCAGACTTGACACCAGAGAGGCTGAATACCGCACTGAGTCAATGCGGTCTTAGCCTCTCTGGTCTCAACACTCTGTCTGATTTTGGATTTTTTTTTTTTTTTTTCCAAAATCAGACTTGACACCAGAGAGGCTGAATACCGCACTGAGTCAATGCGGTCTTAGCCTCTCTGGTGTCAACACTCTGTCTGATTTTGGATTTTTTTTTTTTTTTTCAAAGTCAGACTTGACACCAGAGAGGCTGAATACCGCACTGAGTCAATGCGGTCTTAGCCTCTCTGGTCTCAACACTCTGTCTGATTTTGGATTTTTTTTTTTTTTTTTCCAAAATCAGACTTGACACCAGAGAGGCTGAATACCGCACTGAGTCAATGCGGTCTTAGCCTCTCTGGTGTCAACACTCTGTCTGATTTTGGATTTTTTTTTTTTTTCCAAAATCAGACTTGACACCAGAGAGGCTGAATACCGCACTGAGTCAATGCGGTCTTAGCCTCTCTGGTCTCAACACTCGGTCTGATTTTGGATTTTTTTTTTTTTTTCCCAAAATCAGACTTGACACCAGAGAGGCTGAATACCGCACTGAGTCAATGCGGTCTTAGCCTCTCTGGTCTCAACACTCTGTCTGATTTTGGATTTTTTTTTTTTTTCAAAAATCAGACTTGACACCAGAGAGGCTGAATACCGCACTGAGTCAATGCGGTCTTAGCCTCTCTGGTCTCAACACTCGGTCTGATTTTGGATTTTTTTTTTTTTTTTCCCAAAATCAGACGACACCAGAGAGGCTGAATACCGCACTGAGTCAATGCGGTCTTAGCCTCTCTGGTCTCAACACTCTGTCTGATTTTGGATTTTTTTTTTTTTTTTCAAAGTCAGACTTGACACCAGAGAGGCTGAATACCGCACTGAGTCAATGCGGTCTTAGCCTCTCTGGTCTCAACACTCTGTCTGATTTTGGATTTTTTTTTTTTTTTTCAAAGTCAGACTTGACATCAGAGAGGCTGAATACCGCACTGAGTTAATGCGGTCTTAGCCTCTCTGGTGTCAACACTCTGTCTGATTTTGGATTTTTTTTTTTTTTTTCAAAGTCAGACTTGACACCAGAGAGGCTGAATACCGCACTGAGTCAATGCGGTCTTAGCCTCTCTGGTCTCAACACTCTGTCTGATTTTGGATTTTTTTTTTTTTTTTCAAAGTCAGACTTGACACCAGAGAGGCTGAATACCGCACTGAGTCAATGCGGTCTTAGCCTCTCTGGTGTCAACACTCTGTCTGATTTTGGATTTTTTTTTTTTTTTCAAAGTCAGACTTGACACCAGAGAGGCTGAATACCGCACTGAGTCAATGCGGTCTTAGCCTCTCTGGTCTCAACACTCTGTCTGATTTTGGATTTTTTTTTTTTTTTTTCCAAAATCAGACTTGACACCAGAGAGGCTGAATACCGCACTGAGTCAATGCGGTCTTAGCCTCTCTGGTGTCAACACTCTGTCTGATTTTGGATTTTTTTTTTTTTTCCAAAATCAGACTTGACACCAGAGAGGCTGAATACCGCACTGAGTCAATGCGGTCTTAGCCTCTCTGGTCTCAACACTCTGTCTGATTTTGGTTGTTTTTTTTTTTTTTCCAAAATCAGACTTGACACCAGAGAAGCTGAATACCGCACTGAGTCAATGCGGTCTTAGCCTCTCTGGTGTCAACACTCTGTCTGATTTTGGATTTTTTTTTTTTTTTTTCCAAAATCAGACTTGAAACCAGAGAGGCTGAATACCGCACTGAGTCAATGCAGTCTTAGCCTCTCTGGTCTCAACACTCTGTCTGATTTTGGATTTTTTTTTTTTTTCCAAAGTCAGACTTGACACCAGAGAGGCTGAATACCGCACTGAGTCAATGCGGTCTTAGCCTCTCTGGTCTCAACACTCTGTCTGATTTTGGATTTTTTTTTTTTTTTTCAAAGTCAGACTTGACACCAGAGAGGCTGAATACCGCACTGAGTCAATGCGGTCTTAGCCTCTCTGGTCTCAACACTGTCTGATTTTGGATTTTTTTTTTTTTTTTCAAAGTCAGACTTGACACCAGAGAGGCTGAATACCGCACTGAGTCAATGCGGTCTTAGCCTCTCTGGTGTCAACACTCTGTCTGATTTTGGATTTTTTTTTTTTTTTTCAAAGTCAGACTTGACACCAGAGAGGCTGAATACCGCACTGAGTCAATGCGGTCTTAGCCTCTCTGGTCTCAACACTCTGTCTGATTTTGGATTTTTTTTTTTTTTTTCAAAGTCAGACTTGACACCAGAGAGGCTGAATACCGCACTGAGTCAATGCGGTCTTAGCCTCTCTGGTCTCAACACTCTGTCTGATTTTGGATTTTTTTTTTTTTTTTCAAAGTCAGACTTGACACCAGAGAGGCTGAATACCGCACTGAGTCAATGCGGTCTTAGCCTCTCTGGTGTCAACACTCTGTCTGATTTTGGATTTTTTTTTTTTTTTTCAAAGTCAGACTTGACACCAGAGAGGCTGAATACCGCACTGAGTCAATGCGGTCTTAGCCTCTCTGGTCTCAACACTCTGTCTGATTTTGGATTTTTTTTTTTTTTTTCAAAGTCAGACTTGACACCAGAGAGGCTGAATACCGCACTGAGTCAATGCGGTCTTAGCCTCTCTGGTCTCAACACTCTGTCTGATTTTGGATTTTTTTTTTTTTTTTCAAAGTCAGACTTGACACCAGAGAGGCTGAATACCGCACTGAGTCAATGCGGTCTTAGCCTCTCTGGTCTCAACACTCTGTCTGATTTTGGATTTTTTTTTTTTTTTTCAAAGTCAGACTTGACACCAGAGAGGCTGAATACCGCACTGAGTCAATGCGGTCTTAGCCTCTCTGGTGTCAACACTCTGTCTGATTTTGGATTTTTTTTTTTTTTTTCAAAGTCAGACTTGACACCAGAGAGGCTGAATACCGCACTGAGTCAATGCGGTCTTAGCCTCTCTGGTCTCAACACTCTGTCTGATTTTGGATTTTTTTTTTTTTTTTCAAAGTCAGACTTGACACCAGAGAGGCTGAATACCGCACTGAGTCAATGCGGTCTTAGCCTCTCTGGTCTCAACACTCTGTCTGATTTTGGATTTTTTTTTTTTTTTTCAAAGTCAGACTTGACACCAGAGAGGCTGAATACCGCACTGAGTCAATGCGGTCTTAGCCTCTCTGGTCTCAACACTCTGTCTGATTTTGGATTTTTTTTTTTTTTTTCAAAGTCAGACTTGACACCAGAGAGGCTGAATACCGCACTGAGTCAATGCGGTCTTAGCCTCTCTGGTCTCAACACTCTGTCTGATTTTGGATTTTTTTTTTTTTTTTCAAAGTCAGACTTGACACCAGAGAGGCTGAATACCGCACTGAGTCAATGCGGTCTTAGCCTCTCTGGTCTCAACACTCTGTCTGATTTTGGATTTTTTTTTTTTTTTTCAAAGTCAGACTTGACACCAGAGAGGCTGAATACCGCACTGAGTCAATGCGGTCTTAGCCTCTCTGGTGTCAACACTCTGTCTGATTTTGGATTTTTTTTTTTTTTTTCAAAGTCAGACTTGACACCAGAGAGGCTGAATACCGCACTGAGTCAATGCGGTCTTAGCCTCTCTGGTGTCAACACTCTGTCTGATTTTGGATTTTTTTTTTTTTTTTCAAAGTCAGACTTGACACCAGAGAGGCTGAATACCGCACTGAGTCAATGCGGTCTTAGCCTCTCTGGTGTCAACACTCTGTCTGATTTTGGATTTTTTTTTTTTTTTTCAAAGTCAGACTTGACACCAGAGAGGCTGAATACCGCACTGAGTCAATGCGGTCTTAGCCTCTCTGGTCTCAACACTCTGTCTGATTTTGGATTTTTTTTTTTTTTTTTCAAAGTCAGACTTGACACCAGAGAGGCTGAATACCGCACTGAGTCAATGCGGTCTTAGCCTCTCTGGTCTCAACACTCTGTCTGATTTTGGATTTTTTTTTTTTTTTTTCCAAAATCAGACTTGACACCAGAGAGGCTGAATACCGCACTGAGTCAATGCGGTCTTAGCCTCTCTGGTGTCAACACTCTGTCTGATTTTGGATTTTTTTTTTTTTTTTCAAAGTCAGACTTGACACCAGAGAGGCTGAATACCGCACTGAGTCAATGCGGTCTTAGCCTCTCTGGTCTCAACACTCTGTCTGATTTTGGATTTTTTTTTTTTTTTTCAAAGTCAGACTTGACACCAGAGAGGCTGAATACCGCACTGAGTCAATGCGGTCTTAGCCTCTCTGGTCTCAACACTCTGTCTGATTTTGGATTTTTTTTTTTTTTTTTCCAAAATCAGACTTGACACCAGAGAGGCTGAATACCGCACTGAGTCAATGCGGTCTTAGCCTCTCTGGTGTCAACACTCTGTCTGATTTTGGATTTTTTTTTTTTTTTCCAAAATCAGACTTGACACCAGAGAGGCTGAATACCGCACTGAGTCAATGCGGTCTTAGCCTCTCTGGTCTCAACACTCGGTCTGATTTTGGATTTTTTTTTTTTTTTCCCAAAATCAGACTTGACACCAGAGAGGCTGAATACCGCACTGAGTCAATGCAGTCTTAGCCTCTCTGGTCTCAACACTCTGTCTGATTTTGGATTTTTTTTTTTTTTCCAAAATCAGACTTGACACCAGAGAGGCTGAATACCGCACTGAGTCAATGCGGTCTTAGCCTCTCTGGTCTCAACACTCGGTCTGATTTTGGATTTTTTTTTTTTTTTTCCCAAAATCAGACGACACCAGAGAGGCTGAATACCGCAATGAGTCAATGCGGTCTTAGCCTCTCTGGTCTCAACACTCTGTCTGATTTTGGATTTTTTTTTTTTTTTTCAAAGTCAGACTTGACACCAGAGAGGCTGAATACCGCACTGAGTCAATGCGGTCTTAGCCTCTCTGGTCTCAACACTCTGTCTGATTTTGGATTTTTTTTTTTTTTTTCAAAGTCAGACTTGACATCAGAGAGGCTGAATACCGCACTGAGTCAATGCGGTCTTAGCCTCTCTGGTGTCAACACTCTGTCTGATTTTGGATTTTTTTTTTTTTTTTCAAAGTCAGACTTGACACCAGAGAGGCTGAATACCGCACTGAGTCAATGCGGTCTTAGCCTCTCTGGTCTCAACACTCTGTCTGATTTTGGATTTTTTTTTTTTTTTTCAAAGTCAGACTTGACACCAGAGAGGCTGAATACCGCACTGAGTCAATGCGGTCTTAGCCTCTCTGGTCTCAACACTCTGTCTGATTTTGGATTTTTTTTTTTTTTTTCAAAGTCAGACTTGACACCAGAGAGGCTGAATACCGCACTGAGTCAATGCGGTCTTAGCCTCTCTGGTGTCAACACTCTGTCTGATTTTGGATTTTTTTTTTTTTTTTCAAAGTCAGACTTGACACCAGAGAGGCTGAATACCGCACTGAGTCAATGCGGTCTTAGCCTCTCTGGTCTCAACACTCTGTCTGATTTTGGATTTTTTTTTTTTTTTTTCCAAAATCAGACTTGACACCAGAGAGGCTGAATACCGCACTGAGTCAATGCGGTCTTAGCCTCTCTGGTGTCAACACTCTGTCTGATTTTGGATTTTTTTTTTTTTTCCAAAATCAGACTTGACACCAGAGAGGCTGAATACCGCACTGAGTCAATGCGGTCTTAGCCTCTCTGGTCTCAACACTCGGTCTGATTTTGGATTTTTTTTTTTTTTCCCAAAATCAGACTTGACACCAGAGAGGCTGAATACCGCACTGAGTCAATGCGGTCTTAGCCTCTCTGGTCTCAACACTCTGTCTGATTTTTTTTTTTTTTTTTTTTTTTCCAAAATCAGACTTGACACCAGAGAAGCTGAATACCGCACTGAGTCAATGCGGTCTTAGCCTCTCTGGTGTCAACACTCTGTCTGATTTTGGATTTTTTTTTTTTTTTTTTTCCAAAATCAGACTTGAAACCAGAGAGGCTGAATACCGCACTGAGTCAATGCAGTCTTAGCCTCTCTGGTCTCAACACTCTGTCTGATTTTGGATTTTTTTTTTTTTTCCAAAGTCAGACTTGACACCAGAGAGGCTGAATACCGCACTGAGTCAATGCGGTCTTAGCCTCTCTGGTCTCAACACTCTGTCTGATTTTGGATTTTTTTTTTTTTTTTCAAAGTCAGACTTGACACCAGAGAGGCTGAATACCGCACTGAGTCAATGCGGTCTTAGCCTCTCTGGTCTCAACACTCTGTCTGATTTTGGTTTTTTTTTTTTTTTTTCCAAAATCAGACTTGACACCAGAGAAGCTGAATACCGCACTGAGTCAATGCGGTCTTAGCCTCTCTGGTGTCAACACTCTGTCTGATTTTGGATTTTTTTTTTTTTTTTTTTCCAAAATCAGACTTGAAACCAGAGAGGCTGAATACCGCACTGAGTCAATGCAGTCTTAGCCTCTCTGGTCTCAACACTCTGTCTGATTTTGGATTTTTTTTTTTTTTCCAAAGTCAGACTTGACACCAGAGAGGCTGAATACCGCACTGAGTCAATGCGGTCTTAGCCTCTCTGGTCTCAACACTCTGTCTGATTTTGGTTGTTTTTTTTTTTTTTCCAAAATCAGACTTGACACCAGAGAAGCTGAATACCGCACTGAGTCAATGCGGTCTTAGCCTCTCTGGTGTCAACACTCTGTCTGATTTTGGATTTTTTTTTTTTTTTTTTTTCCAAAATCAGACTTGAAACCAGAGAGGCTGAATACCGCACTGAGTCAATGCAGTCTTAGCCTCTCTGGTCTCAACACTCTGTCTGATTTTGGATTTTTTTTTTTTTTCCAAAGTCAGACTTGACACCAGAGAGGCTGAATACCGCACTGAGTCAATGCGGTCTTAGCCTCTCTGGTCTCAACACTCTGTCTGATTTTGGATTTTTTTTTTTTTTTCAAAGTCAGACTTGACACCAGAGAGGCTGAATACCGCACTGAGTCAATGCGGTCTTAGCCTCTCTGGTCTCAACACTCTGTCTGATTTTGGATTTTTTTTTTTTTTTTCAAAGTCAGACTTGACACCAGAGAGGCTGAATACCGCACTGAGTCAATGCGGTCTTAGCCTCTCTGGTGTCAACACTCTGTCTGATTTTGGATTTTTTTTTTTTTTTTCAAAGTCAGACTTGACACCAGAGAGGCTGAATACCGCACTGAGTCAATGCGGTCTTAGCCTCTCTGGTCTCAACACTCTGTCTGATTTTGGATTTTTTTTTTTTTTTTCAAAGTCAGACTTGACACCAGAGAGGCTGAATACCGCACTGAGTCAATGCGGTCTTAGCCTCTCTGGTCTCAACACTCTGTCTGATTTTGGATTTTTTTTTTTTTTTTCAAAGTCAGACTTGACACCAGAGAGGCTGAATACCGCACTGAGTCAATGCGGTCTTAGCCTCTCTGGTGTCAACACTCTGTCTGATTTTGGATTTTTTTTTTTTTTTTCAAAGTCAGACTTGACACCAGAGAGGCTGAATACCGCACTGAGTCAATGCGGTCTTATCCTCTCTGGTCTCAACACTCTGTCTGATTTTGGATTTTTTTTTTTTTTTTCAAAGTCAGACTTGACACCAGAGAGGCTGAATACCGCACTGAGTCAATGCGGTCTTAGCCTCTCTGGTCTCAACACTCTGTCTGATTTTGGATTTTTTTTTTTTTTTTCAAAGTCAGACTTGACACCAGAGAGGCTGAATACCGCACTGAGTCAATGCGGTCTTAGCCTCTCTGGTCTCAACACTCTGTCTGATTTTGGATTTTTTTTTTTTTTTCAAAGTCAGACTTGACACCAGAGAGGCTGAATACCGCACTGAGTCAATGCGGTCTTAGCCTCTCTGGTCTCAACACTCTGTCTGATTTTGGATTTTTTTTTTTTTTTTCAAAGTCAGACTTGACACCAGAGAGGCTGAATACCGCACTGAGTCAATGCGGTCTTAGCCTCTCTGGTCTCAACACTCTGTCTGATTTTGGATTTTTTTTTTTTTTTCAAAGTCAGACTTGACACCAGAGAGGCTGAATACCGCACTGAGTCAATGCGGTCTTAGCCTCTCTGGTGTCAACACTCTGTCTGATTTTGGATTTTTTTTTTTTTTTTCAAAGTCAGACTTGACACCAGAGAGGCTGAATACCGCACTGAGTCAATGCGGTCTTAGCCTCTCTGGTGTCAACACTCTGTCTGATTTTGGATTTTTTTTTTTTTTTTCAAAGTCAGACTTGACACCAGAGAGGCTGAATACCGCACTGAGTCAATGCGGTCTTAGCCTCTCTGGTCTCAACACTCTGTCTGATTTTGGATTTTTTTTTTTTTTTTCAAAGTCAGACTTGACATCAGAGAGGCTGAATACCGCACTGAGTCAATGCGGTCTTAGCCTCTCTGGTGTCAACACTCTGTCTGATTTTGGATTTTTTTTTTTTTTTTCAAAGTCAGACTTGACACCAGAGAGGCTGAATACCGCACTGAGTCAATGCGGTCTTAGCCTCTCTGGTCTCAACACTCTGTCTGATTTTGGATTTTTTTTTTTTTTTTCAAAGTCAGACTTGACACCAGAGAGGCTGAATACCGCACTGAGTCAATGCGGTCTTAGCCTCTCTGGTCTCAACACTCTGTCTGATTTTGGATTTTTTTTTTTTTTTTCAAAGTCAGACTTGACACCAGAGAGGCTGAATACCGCACTGAGTCAATGCGGTCTTAGCCTCTCTGGTGTCAACACTCTGTCTGATTTTGGATTTTTTTTTTTTTTTTCAAAGTCAGACTTGACACCAGAGAGGCTGAATACCGCACTGAGTCAATGCGGTCTTAGCCTCTCTGGTCTCAACACTCTGTCTGATTTTGGATTTTTTTTTTTTTTTTTCCAAAATCAGACTTGACACCAGAGAGGCTGAATACCGCACTGAGTCAATGCGGTCTTAGCCTCTCTGGTGTCAACACTCTGTCTGATTTTGGATTTTTTTTTTTTTTTCCAAAATCAGACTTGACACCAGAGAGGCTGAATACCGCACTGAGTCAATGCGGTCTTAGCCTCTCTGGTCTCAACACTCGGTCTGATTTTGGATTTTTTTTTTTTTTCCCAAAATCAGACTTGACACCAGAGAGGCTGAATACCGCACTGAGTCAATGCGGTCTTAGCCTCTCTGGTCTCAACACTCTGTCTGATTTTGGTTGTTTTTTTTTTTTTTCCAAAATCAGACTTGACACCAGAGAAGCTGAATACCGCACTGAGTCAATGCGGTCTTAGCCTCTCTGGTGTCAACACTCTGTCTGATTTTGGATTTTTTTTTTTTTTTTTTCCAAAATCAGACTTGAAACCAGAGAGGCTGAATACCGCACTGAGTCAATGCAGTCTTAGCCTCTCTGGTCTCAACACTCTGTCTGATTTTGGATTTTTTTTTTTTTTCCAAAGTCAGACTTGACACCAGAGAGGCTGAATACCGCACTGAGTCAATGCGGTCTTAGCCTCTCTGGTCTCAACACTCTGTCTGATTTTGGATTTTTTTTTTTTTTTTCAAAGTCAGACTTGACACCAGAGAGGCTGAATACCGCACTGAGTCAATGCGGTCTTAGCCTCTCTGGTCTCAACACTCTGTCTGATTTTGGTTGTTTTTTTTTTTTTTCCAAAATCAGACTTGACACCAGAGAAGCTGAATACCGCACTGAGTCAATGCGGTCTTAGCCTCTCTGGTGTCAACACTCTGTCTGATTTTGGATTTTTTTTTTTTTTTTTTCCAAAATCAGACTTGAAACCAGAGAGGCTGAATACCGCACTGAGTCAATGCAGTCTTAGCCTCTCTGGTCTCAACACTCTGTCTGATTTTGGATTTTTTTTTTTTTTTTCAAAGTCAGACTTGACACCAGAGAGGCTGAATACCGCACTGAGTCAATGCGGTCTTAGCCTCTCTGGTGTCAACACTCTGTCTGATTTTGGATTTTTTTTTTTTTTTTCAAAGTCAGACTTGACACCAGAGAGGCTGAATACCGCACTGAGTCAATGCGGTCTTAGCCTCTCTGGTCTCAACACTCTGTCTGATTTTGGATTTTTTTTTTTTTTTTTCCAAAATCAGACTTGACACCAGAGAGGCTGAATACCGCACTGAGTCAATGCGGTCTTAGCCTCTCTGGTGTCAACACTCTGTCTGATTTTGGATTTTTTTTTTTTTTTCCAAAATCAGACTTGACACCAGAGAGGCTGAATACCGCACTGAGTCAATGCGGTCTTAGCCTCTCTGGTCTCAACACTCGGTCTGATTTTGGATTTTTTTTTTTTTTCCCAAAATCAGACTTGACACCAGAGAGGCTGAATACCGCACTGAGTCAATGCGGTCTTAGCCTCTCTGGTCTCAACACTCTGTCTGATTTTGGTTGTTTTTTTTTTTTTTCCAAAATCAGACTTGACACCAGAGAAGCTGAATACCGCACTGAGTCAATGCGGTCTTAGCCTCTCTGGTGTCAACACTCTGTCTGATTTTGGATTTTTTTTTTTTTTTTTTTCCAAAATCAGACTTGAAACCAGAGAGGCTGAATACCGCACTGAGTCAATGCAGTCTTAGCCTCTCTGGTCTCAACACTCTGTCTGATTTTGGATTTTTTTTTTTTTTCCAAAGTCAGACTTGACACCAGAGAGGCTGAATACCGCACTGAGTCAATGCGGTCTTAGCCTCTCTGGTCTCAACACTCTGTCTGATTTTGGATTTTTTTTTTTTTTTTCAAAGTCAGACTTGACACCAGAGAGGCTGAATACCGCACTGAGTCAATGCGGTCTTAGCCTCTCTGGTCTCAACACTCTGTCTGATTTTGGTTTTTTTTTTTTTTTTTCCAAAATCAGACTTGACACCAGAGAAGCTGAATACCGCACTGAGTCAATGCGGTCTTAGCCTCTCTGGTGTCAACACTCTGTCTGATTTTGGATTTTTTTTTTTTTTTTTTTCCAAAATCAGACTTGAAACCAGAGAGGCTGAATACCGCACTGAGTCAATGCAGTCTTAGCCTCTCTGGTCTCAACACTCTGTCTGATTTTGGATTTTTTTTTTTTTTCCAAAGTCAGACTTGACACCAGAGAGGCTGAATACCGCACTGAGTCAATGCGGTCTTAGCCTCTCTGGTCTCAACACTCTGTCTGATTTTGGTTGTTTTTTTTTTTTTTCCAAAATCAGACTTGACACCAGAGAAGCTGAATACCGCACTGAGTCAATGCGGTCTTAGCCTCTCTGGTGTCAACACTCTGTCTGATTTTGGATTTTTTTTTTTTTTTTTTTTCCAAAATCAGACTTGAAACCAGAGAGGCTGAATACTGCACTGAGTCAATGCAGTCTTAGCCTCTCTGGTCTCAACACTCTGTCTGATTTTGGATTTTTTTTTTTTTTCCAAAGTCAGACTTGACACCAGAGAGGCTGAATACCGCACTGAGTCAATGCGGTCTTAGCCTCTCTGGTCTCAACACTCTGTCTGATTTTGGATTTTTTTTTTTTTTTCAAAGTCAGACTTGACACCAGAGAGGCTGAATACCGCACTGAGTCAATGCGGTCTTAGCCTCTCTGGTCTCAACACTCTGTCTGATTTTGGATTTTTTTTTTTTTTTTCAAAGTCAGACTTGACACCAGAGAGGCTGAATACCGCACTGAGTCAATGCGGTCTTAGCCTCTCTGGTGTCAACACTCTGTCTGATTTTGGATTTTTTTTTTTTTTTTCAAAGTCAGACTTGACACCAGAGAGGCTGAATACCGCACTGAGTCAATGCGGTCTTAGCCTCTCTGGTCTCAACACTCTGTCTGATTTTGGATTTTTTTTTTTTTTTTCAAAGTCAGACTTGACACCAGAGAGGCTGAATACCGCACTGAGTCAATGCGGTCTTAGCCTCTCTGGTCTCAACACTCTGTCTGATTTTGGATTTTTTTTTTTTTTTTCAAAGTCAGACTTGACACCAGAGAGGCTGAATACCGCACTGAGTCAATGCGGTCTTAGCCTCTCTGGTGTCAACACTCTGTCTGATTTTGGATTTTTTTTTTTTTTTTCAAAGTCAGACTTGACACCAGAGAGGCTGAATACCGCACTGAGTCAATGCGGTCTTATCCTCTCTGGTCTCAACACTCTGTCTGATTTTGGATTTTTTTTTTTTTTTTCAAAGTCAGACTTGACACCAGAGAGGCTGAATACCGCACTGAGTCAATGCGGTCTTAGCCTCTCTGGTCTCAACACTCTGTCTGATTTTGGATTTTTTTTTTTTTTTTCAAAGTCAGACTTGACACCAGAGAGGCTGAATACCGCACTGAGTCAATGCGGTCTTAGCCTCTCTGGTCTCAACACTCTGTCTGATTTTGGATTTTTTTTTTTTTTTTCAAAGTCAGACTTGACACCAGAGAGGCTGAATACCGCACTGAGTCAATGCAGTCTTAGCCTCTCTGGTCTCAACACTCTGTCTGATTTTGGATTTTTTTTTTTTTTCCAAAGTCAGACTTGACACCAGAGAGGCTGAATACCGCACTGAGTCAATGCGGTCTTAGCCTCTCTGGTCTCAACACTCTGTCTGATTTTGGTTGTTTTTTTTTTTTTTCCAAAATCAGACTTGACACCAGAGAAGCTGAATACCGCACTGAGTCAATGCGGTCTTAGCCTCTCTGGTGTCAACACTCTGTCTGATTTTGGATTTTTTTTTTTTTTTTTTTCCAAAATCAGACTTGAAACCAGAGAGGCTGAATACTGCACTGAGTCAATGCAGTCTTAGCCTCTCTGGTCTCAACACTCTGTCTGATTTTGGATTTTTTTTTTTTTTCCAAAGTCAGACTTGACACCAGAGAGGCTGAATACCGCACTGAGTCAATGCGGTCTTAGCCTCTCTGGTCTCAACACTCTGTCTGATTTTGGATTTTTTTTTTTTTTTCAAAGTCAGACTTGACACCAGAGAGGCTGAATACCGCACTGAGTCAATGCGGTCTTAGCCTCTCTGGTCTCAACACTCTGTCTGATTTTGGATTTTTTTTTTTTTTTTCAAAGTCAGACTTGACACCAGAGAGGCTGAATACCGCACTGAGTCAATGCGGTCTTAGCCTCTCTGGTGTCAACACTCTGTCTGATTTTGGATTTTTTTTTTTTTTTTCAAAGTCAGACTTGACACCAGAGAGGCTGAATACCGCACTGAGTCAATGCGGTCTTAGCCTCTCTGGTCTCAACACTCTGTCTGATTTTGGATTTTTTTTTTTTTTTTCAAAGTCAGACTTGACACCAGAGAGGCTGAATACCGCACTGAGTCAATGCGGTCTTAGCCTCTCTGGTCTCAACACTCTGTCTGATTTTGGATTTTTTTTTTTTTTTTCAAAGTCAGACTTGACACCAGAGAGGCTGAATACCGCACTGAGTCAATGCGGTCTTAGCCTCTCTGGTGTCAACACTCTGTCTGATTTTGGATTTTTTTTTTTTTTTTCAAAGTCAGACTTGACACCAGAGAGGCTGAATACCGCACTGAGTCAATGCGGTCTTATCCTCTCTGGTCTCAACACTCTGTCTGATTTTGGATTTTTTTTTTTTTTTTCAAAGTCAGACTTGACACCAGAGAGGCTGAATACCGCACTGAGTCAATGCGGTCTTAGCCTCTCTGGTCTCAACACTCTGTCTGATTTTGGATTTTTTTTTTTTTTTTCAAAGTCAGACTTGACACCAGAGAGGCTGAATACCGCACTGAGTCAATGCGGTCTTAGCCTCTCTGGTCTCAACACTCTGTCTGATTTTGGATTTTTTTTTTTTTTTTCAAAGTCAGACTTGACACCAGAGAGGCTGAATACCGCACTGAGTCAATGCGGTCTTAGCCTCTCTGGTCTCAACACTCTGTCTGATTTTGGATTTTTTTTTTTTTTTTCAAAGTCAGACTTGACACCAGAGAGGCTGAATACCGCACTGAGTCAATGCGGTCTTAGCCTCTCTGGTCTCAACACTCTGTCTGATTTTGGATTTTTTTTTTTTTTTCAAAGTCAGACTTGACACCAGAGAGGCTGAATACCGCACTGAGTCAATGCGGTCTTAGCCTCTCTGGTGTCAACACTCTGTCTGATTTTGGATTTTTTTTTTTTTTTTCAAAGTCAGACTTGACACCAGAGAGGCTGAATACCGCACTGAGTCAATGCGGTCTTAGCCTCTCTGGTGTCAACACTCTGTCTGATTTTGGATTTTTTTTTTTTTTTTCAAAGTCAGACTTGACACCAGAGAGGCTGAATACCGCACTGAGTCAATGCGGTCTTAGCCTCTCTGGTCTCAACACTCTGTCTGATTTTGGATTTTTTTTTTTTTTTTCAAAGTCAGACTTGACACCAGAGAGGCTGAATACCGCACTGAGTCAATGCGGTCTTAGCCTCTCTGGTCTCAACACTCTGTCTGATTTTGGATTTTTTTTTTTTTTTTCAAAGTCAGACTTGACACCAGAGAGGCTGAATACCGCACTGAGTCAATGCGGTCTTAGCCTCTCTGGTGTCAACACTCTGTCTGATTTTGGATTCTTTTTTTTTTTTTTCAAAGTCAGACTTGACACCAGAGAGGCTGAATACCGCACTGAGTCAATGCGGTCTTAGCCTCTCTGGTCTCAACACTCTGTCTGATTTTGGATTTTTTTTTTTTTTTTTCCAAAATCAGACTTGACACCAGAGAGGCTGAATACCGCACTGAGTCAATGCGGTCTTAGCCTCTCTGGTGTCAACACTCTGTCTGATTTTGGATTTTTTTTTTTTTTTTCAAAGTCAGACTTGACACCAGAGAGGCTGAATACCGCACTGAGTCAATGCGGTCTTAGCCTCTCTGGTGTCAACACTCTGTCTGATTTTGGATTTTTTTTTTTTTTTTCAAAGTCAGACTTGACACCAGAGAGGCTGAATACCGCACTGAGTCAATGCGGTCTTAGCCTCTCTGGTCTCAACACTCTGTCTGATTTTGGATTTTTTTTTTTTTTTTCAAAGTCAGACTTGACACCAGAGAGGCTGAATACCGCACTGAGTCAATGCGGTCTTAGCCTCTCTGGTCTCAACACTCTGTCTGATTTTGGATTTTTTTTTTTTTTTTCAAAGTCAGACTTGACACCAGAGAGGCTGAATACCGCACTGAGTCAATGCGGTCTTAGCCTCTCTGGTGTCAACACTCTGTCTGATTTTGGATTTTTTTTTTTTTTTTCAAAGTCAGACTTGACACCAGAGAGGCTGAATACCGCACTGAGTCAATGCGGTCTTATCCTCTCTGGTCTCAACACTCTGTCTGATTTTGGATTTTTTTTTTTTTTTTTCAAAGTCAGACTTGACACCAGAGAGGCTGAATACCGCACTGAGTCAATGCGGTCTTAGCCTCTCTGGTCTCAACACTCTGTCTGATTTTGGATTTTTTTTTTTTTTTTCAAAGTCAGACTTGACACCAGAGAGGCTGAATACCGCACTGAGTCAATGCGGTCTTAGCCTCTCTGGTCTCAACACTCTGTCTGATTTTGGATTTTTTTTTTTTTTTCAAAGTCAGACTTGACACCAGAGAGGCTGAATACCGCACTGAGTCAATGCGGTCTTAGCCTCTCTGGTCTCAACACTCTGTCTGATTTTGGATTCTTTTTTTTTTTTTTCAAAGTCAGACTTGACACCAGAGAGGCTGAATACCGCACTGAGTCAATGCGGTCTTAGCCTCTCTGGTCTCAACACTGTCTGATTTTGGATTTTTTTTTTTTTTTCAAAGTCAGACTTGACACCAGAGAGGCTGAATACCGCACTGAGTCAATGCGGTCTTAGCCTCTCTGGTCTCAACACTCTGTCTGATTTTGGATTTTTTTTTTTTTTTTCAAAGTCAGACTTGACACCAGAGAGGCTGAATACCGCACTGAGTCAATGCGGTCTTAGCCTCTCTGGTGTCAACACTCTGTCTGATTTTGGATTTTTTTTTTTTTTTCAAAGTCAGACTTGACACCAGAGAGGCTGAATACCGCACTGAGTCAATGCGGTCTTATCCTCTCTGGTCTCAACACTCTGTCTGATTTTGGATTTTTTTTTTTTTTTTCAAAGTCAGACTTGACACCAGAGAGGCTGAATACCGCACTGAGTCAATGCGGTCTTAGCCTCTCTGGTCTCAACACTCTGTCTGATTTTGGATTTTTTTTTTTTTTTTCAAAGTCAGACTTGACACCAGAGAGGCTGAATACCGCACTGAGTCAATGCGGTCTTAGCCTCTCTGGTCTCAACACTCTGTCTGATTTTGGATTTTTTTTTTTTTTTTCAAAGTCAGACTTGACACCAGAGAGGCTGAATACCGCACTGAGTCAATGCGGTCTTAGCCTCTCTGGTCTCAACACTCTGTCTGATTTTGGATTTTTTTTTTTTTTTTCAAAGTCAGACTTGACACCAGAGAGGCTGAATACCGCACTGAGTCAATGCGGTCTTAGCCTCTCTGGTCTCAACACTCTGTCTGATTTTGGATTTTTTTTTTTTTTTTCAAAGTCAGACTTGACACCAGAGAGGCTGAATACCGCACTGAGTCAATGCGGTCTTAGCCTCTCTGGTGTCAACACTCTGTCTGATTTTGGATTTTTTTTTTTTTTTTCAAAGTCAGACTTGACACCAGAGAGGCTGAATACCGCACTGAGTCAATGCGGTCTTAGCCTCTCTGGTGTCAACACTCTGTCTGATTTTGGATTTTTTTTTTTTTTTTCAAAGTCAGACTTGACACCAGAGAGGCTGAATACCGCACTGAGTCAATGCGGTCTTAGCCTCTCTGGTCTCAACACTCTGTCTGATTTTGGATTTTTTTTTTTTTTTTCAAAGTCAGACTTGACACCAGAGAGGCTGAATACCGCACTGAGTCAATGCGGTCTTAGCCTCTCTGGTCTCAACACTCTGTCTGATTTTGGATTTTTTTTTTTTTTTTCAAAGTCAGACTTGACACCAGAGAGGCTGAATACCGCACTGAGTCAATGCGGTCTTAGCCTCTCTGGTGTCAACACTCTGTCTGATTTTGGATTCTTTTTTTTTTTTTTCAAAGTCAGACTTGACACCAGAGAGGCTGAATACCGCACTGAGTCAATGCGGTCTTAGCCTCTCTGGTCTCAACACTCTGTCTGATTTTGGATTTTTTTTTTTTTTTTCCAAAATCAGACTTGACACCAGAGAGGCTGAATACCGCACTGAGTCAATGCGGTCTTAGCCTCTCTGGTGTCAACACTCTGTCTGATTTTGGATTTTTTTTTTTTTTTTCAAAGTCAGACTTGACACCAGAGAGGCTGAATACCGCACTGAGTCAATGCGGTCTTAGCCTCTCTGGTGTCAACACTCTGTCTGATTTTGGATTTTTTTTTTTTTTTTCAAAGTCAGACTTGACACCAGAGAGGCTGAATACCGCACTGAGTCAATGCGGTCTTAGCCTCTCTGGTCTCAACACTCTGTCTGATTTTGGATTTTTTTTTTTTTTTCAAAGTCAGACTTGACACCAGAGAGGCTGAATACCGCACTGAGTCAATGCGGTCTTAGCCTCTCTGGTCTCAACACTCTCTGATTTTGGATTTTTTTTTTTTTTTTCAAAGTCAGACTTGACACCAGAGAGGCTGAATACCGCACTGAGTCAATGCGGTCTTAGCCTCTCTGGTGTCAACACTCTGTCTGATTTTGGATTTTTTTTTTTTTTTTCAAAGTCAGACTTGACACCAGAGAGGCTGAATACCGCACTGAGTCAATGCGGTCTTATCCTCTCTGGTCTCAACACTCTGTCTGATTTTGGATTTTTTTTTTTTTTTTCAAAGTCAGACTTGACACCAGAGAGGCTGAATACCGCACTGAGTCAATGCGGTCTTAGCCTCTCTGGTCTCAACACTCTGTCTGATTTTGGATTTTTTTTTTTTTTTTCAAAGTCAGACTTGACACCAGAGAGGCTGAATACCGCACTGAGTCAATGCGGTCTTAGCCTCTCTGGTCTCAACACTCTGTCTGATTTTGGATTTTTTTTTTTTTTTTCAAAGTCAGACTTGACACCAGAGAGGCTGAATACCGCACTGAGTCAATGCGGTCTTAGCCTCTCTGGTCTCAACACTCTGTCTGATTTTGGATTTTTTTTTTTTTTTTCAAAGTCAGACTTGACACCAGAGAGGCTGAATACCGCACTGAGTCAATGCGGTCTTAGCCTCTCTGGTCTCAACACTGTCTGATTTTGGATTTTTTTTTTTTTTTCAAAGTCAGACTTGACACCAGAGAGGCTGAATACCGCACTGAGTCAATGCGGTCTTAGCCTCTCTGGTGTCAACACTCTGTCTGATTTTGGATTTTTTTTTTTTTTTTCAAAGTCAGACTTGACACCAGAGAGGCTGAATACCGCACTGAGTCAATGCGGTCTTAGCCTCTCTGGTGTCAACACTCTGTCTGATTTTGGATTTTTTTTTTTTTTTCAAAGTCAGACTTGACACCAGAGAGGCTGAATACCGCACTGAGTCAATGCGGTCTTAGCCTCTCTGGTCTCAACACTCTGTCTGATTTTGGATTTTTTTTTTTTTTTTCAAAGTCAGACTTGACACCAGAGAGGCTGAATACCGCACTGAGTCAATGCGGTCTTAGCCTCTCTGGTCTCAACACTCTGTCTGATTTTGGATTTTTTTTTTTTTTTTCAAAGTCAGACTTGACACCAGAGAGGCTGAATACCGCACTGAGTCAATGCGGTCTTAGCCTCTCTGGTCTCAACACTCGGTCTGATTTTGGATTTTTTTTTTTTTTTCCCAAAATCAGACTTGACACCAGAGAGGCTGAATACCGCACTGAGTCAATGCAGTCTTAGCCTCTCTGGTCTCAACACTCTGTCTGATTTTGGATTTTTTTTTTTTTTTCCAAAATCAGACTTGACACCAGAGAGGCTGAATACCGCACTGAGTCAATGCGGTCTTAGCCTCTCTGGTCTCAACACTCGGTCTGATTTTGGATTTTTTTTTTTTTTTTCCCAAAATCAGACGACACCAGAGAGGCTGAATACCGCACTGAGTCAATGCGGTCTTAGCCTCTCTGGTCTCAACACTCTGTCTGATTTTGGATTTTTTTTTTTTTTTTCAAAGTCAGACTTGACACCAGAGAGGCTGAATACCGCACTGAGTCAATGCGGTCTTAGCCTCTCTGGTCTCAACACTCTGTCTGATTTTGGATTTTTTTTTTTTTTTTCAAAGTCAGACTTGACATCAGAGAGGCTGAATACCGCACTGAGTCAATGCGGTCTTAGCCTCTCTGGTGTCAACACTCTGTCTGATTTTGGATTTTTTTTTTTTTTTCAAAGTCAGACTTGACACCAGAGAGGCTGAATACCGCACTGAGTCAATGCGGTCTTAGCCTCTCTGGTCTCAACACTCTGTCTGATTTTGGATTTTTTTTTTTTTTTTCAAAGTCAGACTTGACACCAGAGAGGCTGAATACCGCACTGAGTCAATGCGGTCTTAGCCTCTCTGGTGTCAACACTCTGTCTGATTTTGGATTTTTTTTTTTTTTTTCAAAGTCAGACTTGACACCAGAGAGGCTGAATACCGCACTGAGTCAATGCGGTCTTAGCCTCTCTGGTCTCAACACTCTGTCTGATTTTGGATTTTTTTTTTTTTTTTCCAAAATCAGACTTGACACCAGAGAGGCTGAATACCGCACTGAGTCAATGCGGTCTTAGCCTCTCTGGTGTCAACACTCTGTCTGATTTTGGATTTTTTTTTTTTTTCCAAAATCAGACTTGACACCAGAGAGGCTGAATACCGCACTGAGTCAATGCGGTCTTAGCCTCTCTGGTCTCAACACTCGGTCTGATTTTGGATTTTTTTTTTTTTTCCCAAAATCAGACTTGACACCAGAGAGGCTGAATACCGCACTGAGTCAATGCGGTCTTAGCCTCTCTGGTCTCAACACTCTGTCTGATTTTGGTTGTTTTTTTTTTTTTTCCAAAATCAGACTTGACACCAGAGAAGCTGAATACCGCACTGAGTCAATGCGGTCTTAGCCTCTCTGGTGTCAACACTCTGTCTGATTTTGGATTTTTTTTTTTTTTTTTTTCCAAAATCAGACTTGAAACCAGAGAGGCTGAATACCGCACTGAGTCAATGCAGTCTTAGCCTCTCTGGTCTCAACACTCTGTCTGATTTTGGATTTTTTTTTTTTTTCCAAAGTCAGACTTGACACCAGAGAGGCTGAATACCGCACTGAGTCAATGCGGTCTTAGCCTCTCTGGTCTCAACACTCTGTCTGATTTTGGATTTTTTTTTTTTTTTTCAAAGTCAGACTTGACACCAGAGAGGCTGAATACCGCACTGAGTCAATGCGGTCTTAGCCTCTCTGGTCTCAACACTCTGTCTGATTTTGGTTGTTTTTTTTTTTTTTTCCAAAATCAGACTTGACACCAGAGAAGCTGAATACCGCACTGAGTCAATGCGGTCTTAGCCTCTCTGGTGTCAACACTCTGTCTGATTTTGGATTTTTTTTTTTTTTTTTTCCAAAATCAGACTTGAAACCAGAGAGGCTGAATACCGCACTGAGTCAATGCAGTCTTAGCCTCTCTGGTCTCAACACTCTGTCTGATTTTGGATTTTTTTTTTTTTTCCAAAGTCAGACTTGACACCAGAGAGGCTGAATACCGCACTGAGTCAATGCGGTCTTAGCCTCTCTGGTCTCAACACTCTGTCTGATTTTGGTTGTTTTTTTTTTTTTCCAAAATCAGACTTGACACCAGAGAAGCTGAATACCGCACTGAGTCAATGCGGTCTTAGCCTCTCTGGTGTCAACACTCTGTCTGATTTTGGATTTTTTTTTTTTTTTTTTTTCCAAAATCAGACTTGAAACCAGAGAGGCTGAATACCGCACTGAGTCAATGCAGTCTTAGCCTCTCTGGTCTCAACACTCTGTCTGATTTTGGATTTTTTTTTTTTTTCCAAAGTCAGACTTGACACCAGAGAGGCTGAATACCGCACTGAGTCAATGCGGTCTTAGCCTCTCTGGTCTCAACACTCTGTCTGATTTTGGATTTTTTTTTTTTTTTCAAAGTCAGACTTGACACCAGAGAGGCTGAATACCGCACTGAGTCAATGCGGTCTTAGCCTCTCTGGTCTCAACACTCTGTCTGATTTTGGATTTTTTTTTTTTTTTTCAAAGTCAGACTTGACACCAGAGAGGCTGAATACCGCACTGAGTCAATGCGGTCTTAGCCTCTCTGGTGTCAACACTCTGTCTGATTTTGGATTTTTTTTTTTTTTTTCAAAGTCAGACTTGACACCAGAGAGGCTGAATACCGCACTGAGTCAATGCGGTCTTAGCCTCTCTGGTCTCAACACTCTGTCTGATTTTGGATTTTTTTTTTTTTTTTCAAAGTCAGACTTGACACCAGAGAGGCTGAATACCGCACTGAGTCAATGCGGTCTTAGCCTCTCTGGTCTCAACACTCTGTCTGATTTTGGATTTTTTTTTTTTTTTTCAAAGTCAGACTTGACACCAGAGAGGCTGAATACCGCACTGAGTCAATGCGGTCTTAGCCTCTCTGGTGTCAACACTCTGTCTGATTTTGGATTTTTTTTTTTTTTTTTCAAAGTCAGACTTGACACCAGAGAGGCTGAATACCGCACTGAGTCAATGCGGTCTTATCCTCTCTGGTCTCAACACTCTGTCTGATTTTGGATTTTTTTTTTTTTTTTCAAAGTCAGACTTGACACCAGAGAGGCTGAATACCGCACTGAGTCAATGCGGTCTTAGCCTCTCTGGTCTCAACACTCTGTCTGATTTTGGATTTTTTTTTTTTTTTTCAAAGTCAGACTTGACACCAGAGAGGCTGAATACCGCACTGAGTCAATGCGGTCTTAGCCTCTCTGGTCTCAACACTCTGTCTGATTTTGGATTTTTTTTTTTTTTTTCAAAGTCAGACTTGACACCAGAGAGGCTGAATACCGCACTGAGTCAATGCGGTCTTAGCCTCTCTGGTCTCAACACTCTGTCTGATTTTGGATTTTTTTTTTTTTTTTCAAAGTCAGACTTGACACCAGAGAGGCTGAATACCGCACTGAGTCAATGCGGTCTTAGCCTCTCTGGTCTCAACACTCTGTCTGATTTTGGATTTTTTTTTTTTTTTTCCAAAATCAGACTTGACACCAGAGAGGCTGAATACCGCACTGAGTCAATGCGGTCTTAGCCTCTCTGGTCTCAACACTCTGTCTGATTTTGGATTTTTTTTTTTTTTTTCAAAGTCAGACTTGACACCAGAGAGGCTGAATACCGCACTGAGCTCAATGCGGTCTTAGCCTCTCTGGTGTCAACACTCTGTCTGATTTTGGATTTTTTTTTTTTTTTCAAAGTCAGACTTGACACCAGAGAGGCTGAATACCGCACTGAGTCAATGCGGTCTTAGCCTCTCTGGTGTCAACACTCTGTCTGATTTTGGATTTTTTTTTTTTTTTTCAAAGTCAGACTTGACACCAGAGAGGCTGAATACCGCACTGAGTCAATGCGGTCTTAGCCTCTCTGGTCTCAACACTCTGTCTGATTTTGGATTTTTTTTTTTTTTTTCAAAGTCAGACTTGACACCAGAGAGGCTGAATACCGCACTGAGTCAATGCGGTCTTAGCCTCTCTGGTCTCAACACTCTGTCTGATTTTGGATTTTTTTTTTTTTTTTCAAAGTCAGACTTGACACCAGAGAGGCTGAATACCGCACTGAGTCAATGCGGTCTTAGCCTCTCTGGTCTCAACACTCTGTCTGATTTTGGATTTTTTTTTTTTTTTTCAAAGTCAGACTTGACACCAGAGAGGCTGAATACCGCACTGAGTCAATGCGGTCTTAGCCTCTCTGGTCTCAACACTCTGTCTGATTTTGGATTTTTTTTTTTTTTTCCCAAAATCAGACTTGACACCAGAGAGGCTGAATACCGCACTGAGTCAATGCAGTCTTAGCCTCTCTGGTCTCAACACTCTGTCTGATTTTGGATTTTTTTTTTTTTTCCAAAATCAGACTTGACACCAGAGAGGCTGAATACCGCACTGAGT
>NW_028151346.1:0-7500 GCF_964638095.1 Poromitra crassiceps
TCAGTTCATTCAAAAGAGGCTGCCCTGAGAAACAGGGGTGAGACCACTGATTTTCTGCCGGCAAATATTTGAAGAGCTAATTTGGAGGGGCTTGGTGTGCTGGCGTTAAACAGTGTACTGTGTGTGTGTGTGTGTGTGTGTGTGTGTGTGTGTGTGTGTGTGTGTGTGTGTGTGTGTGTGTGTGTGTGTGTGTGTGTGTGTGTGTGTGTGTGTGTGTGTGTGTGTGTGTGTGTGTGTGCGTGCGTGCGTGCGTGCGTGCGTGCGTGCGTGCGTGCGTGCGTGCGTGCGTGCGTGTGCCAGGCAGCCAAAGGTTATTAAATTGTAATTGTAATTTGTCTATTTCAAGGAATTGGCTTAATGTAATGAGTTGTCTGTGTTTAGCTGGGGGTCAGTGGCTGAAGGGCATAACGTTATTCATGTTGCTCCTCTGTGTGTAGAACCATCTATAGTTTTAATTGTCAATGTTTTAAAGCCAGCAGGTAGTCATTCTGGCACTCATTCATTCATTCATTCCGTCAATCAAAATTAGTTTTAGCTGCCTCTTCCATCGACGAGTCAGTCAGTCAGTGAGCCAGTCAGCCTGCCAGCTATTCATTCAGACATTCAACTACAGTATAGTCATCCAGTGAATCATCCATTCATTAATTTAGTCAGCCGATGAATCAGTCAGTCAGCCAATCACTCAATCAATCAATCAATCAGTCAGTCAGTCAGGCAGCCACCCAGCCTCTAAGATGGGGGTGTTTACAGGGTAAGGATGGGGGTGTATACAGTGTAAAGAGGGGGTGTATACAGTGTAAAGAGGGGGTGTATACAGTGTAAGGATGGGGGTGTATACAGTGTAAAGAGGGGGTGTATACAGTGTAAGGATGGGGGTGTATACAGTGTAAAGATGGGGGTGTATACAGTGTAAAGAGGGGGTGTATACAGTGTAAAGAGGGGGTGTATACAGTGTAAGGATGGGGGTGTATACAGTGTAAAGAGGGGTGTATACAGTGTAAGGATGGGGGTGTATACAGTGTAAGGATGGGGGTGTATACAGTGTAAGGATGGGGGTGTATACAGTGTAAAGAGGGGGTGTATACAGTGTAAGGATGGGGGTGTATACAGTGTAAAGAGGGGGTGTATACAGTGTAAAGAGGGGGTGTATACAGTGTAAAGAGGGGGTGTATACAGTGTAAAGAGGGGGTGTATACAGTGTAAAGAGGGGGTGTATACAGTGTAAGGATGGGGGTGTATACAGTGTAAAGATGGGGGTGTATACAGTGTAAAGAGGGGGTGTATACAGTGTAAAGAGGGGGTGTATACAGTGTAAGGATGGGGGTGTATACAGTGTAAAGAGGGGGTGTATACAGTGTAAGGATGGGGGTGTATACAGTGTAAGGATGGGGGTGTTTACAGTGTAAGGATGGGGGTGTATACAGTGTAAGGATGGGGGTGTATACAGTGTAAAGAGGGGGTGTATACAGTGTAAGGATGGGGGTGTATACAGTGTAAAGAGGGGGTGTATACAGTGTAAAGAGGGGGTGTATACAGTGTAAAGAGGGGGTGTATACAGTGTAAAGAGGGGGTGTATACAGTGTAAAGAGGGGGTGTATACAGTGTAAAGAGGGGGTGTATACAGGGGTTAGTTGTCAAGGGCAGAGAGCTAAAGAGAGAACTGGAAATGTGAAGTGGCAGCATTATAAAGGGCAGAGCTTGTGTCTGCTGCCTGCCTGCCTGCCTGTCTGCCTGCCTGCCTGCCTGCCTGTCTGCCTGCCTGCCAGTACAGTGTGGACAAGACTCTCCAAGGCGCCCTGTGCCCAGGAGGGGCGGGGGTGGGTGGCAGAGAGGGAGAGGAGAGAGGAGGGCAGGACTGGCAGGGTGCGGTCTGAAGTGGCAACAGATCGTTTTGGATCACTCAAATCCCTTCAATTCAACTGGAAAGCTGCAGCTCGTTGCACGCTGGCCGCATATGGAGAGGAAAGCTTTCAATCCAGAGAGAGAGAGAGAGGGCACCAACCAAACAGCGGGCGACAGCGGCTGTTGTTGTGACAGTTCCCCAGAGGAAGAGAAAGAGGGGGAGAGAGAGAAACCACAACACTGTAACTTGGATATCAGCAACCGCTCTCTCTCTCTCTTTAACTCTCTCACCCATCGACTTTGAACCTGTTTGTTTAAATACACGGACTTTACAGCCAGCAGCACACTCATAGTTGATTCCGCAGGGACGGAGGGAGCGACGCTGAACTTTCTCAATCTTGGTCAGTTTTGGAGTCGATTAAAAAAAACGTTTTGGTCTCAGTGGCCCGGGGCAGCCGAAATGACCCTCTCTTATCCGAGGTTTTCGGACGAGATGTTGCATCTGTCGCGGACGATGGCGTCGGGAATTGAACCGGTGAGGCATTGAAGACATCCCCCCACCCCCGGCCGGGGCGATGCGGATCTCCTTCCTATCTCTCGCCGCCTCTCTGTGCACCTTGGCCCTCCTCCTCCCACCTGCCTCGGAGGGCTGCGGGCCGGGGAGGGGGTACGGAAAGAGGCGGCCCCCGAAGAAGCTCACCCCGCTGGCATACAAGCAGTTCAGCCCCAACGTGGCCGAGAAGACCCTGGGAGCCAGCGGACGGTACGAGGGAAAAATAACGCGCAGCTCCGAGCGCTTCAAAGAGCTGACGCCGAATTACAACACAGATATTATCTTCAAAGATGAGGAGAACACGGCGGCAGACAGACTTATGACCCAGGTGAGATGAGATGAATGTAGGGGCGTCAATTCACTAAAACCAAAGTCCTTGCGTAACTTCCAATGCCGGCCAGACGTCACCAAACTTTACGCGCGCATGTTGCTCCCCTGACTTTTTAAGTGGCTTTTTGACGTTTTTGCTTGATCTGTGTGATAATAAAACGGCAATTTCATAGAAATTAGAGATCCTGGTCATTTGGATGCACTAGTTGCCCATACACCTTGCAAGCCTACCCAGTTGACGTCCGCCTGGTTATCCAATTATTTTCATCGCCCTGGTTTGACAGCTCTCTGTAGCCCTGATGAACGGATTGAATCACTTCACAGTCAGACTAATACGATCCAACCTGCTGCATAAATTGTCGGCTGAATGTTTGAGTCCAGTTAAATGTTTAAACCAGAATTGATTGACTGAATTCATTGATTGGTGGCTCTTCATTTCATCTTGACATAGCCTACATGGCTGCTGTTATTGTTTTACTTGCTTTAGTTATTGCTTTTACCCATTGTCATTTTGTCCCTATTGTAAAAACAATAGGCTACACTATAATATTTATAAATCTCAGTCAACCACAATCTCTCCACTTTTCACAGAGGTGCGTAAAACGTCATCCGTAAAGTATTTGCACGCTTATAGCCTACAAAATCAGGCTGTAGGTCAGGATAAGTTTATTGATTTAGACTGTTAACAATTAATTAACATCTATGCAAGAGTCACTTTACTGACCGTCTCCTGTAATATTTATTGCCCAGTAATTCAAATTACTTTATCATAAATGCAACTTCAATCTTAATATCAATTTCACATCGCACATACTGTAGCCTACTGTATATTCATTCATTCATTCATTCATTCACTCACTTATCCACGCCATCATTCTGTCAATAAGAGAACGTTCCATTCAGCACAGACTCTTAACCGAATTAATTAATTCCGGTCAGTGGTGTCCCACAGTAATGTCATAACTGCACTGTTGTTATTTTTTACAACGCATGAATGCTGACATGTGGAGATGCATAATGCTTCATGAGAGATTTTATTCATTTAATTATTCTTGAGGTGAAATTAGTTTAATGGAAATGCAATGATTGCGGTTGGACATTAATTCAAGCTATATTCATTATATTGTACATCGGCATTGCTAAATAATCCAAAGTAATACACAGTCTACTTTGACCATCCACCTGATGCAATGCCATGCTACCATCGTGTGAGTGTGCGTGACTCTTCTACACTGATGCACTGAGGTGTGTGTGTGTGTGTGTGTGTGTGTGTGTGTGTGTGAGAGAGAGTGAGTGATTGTGTGTGTGTGTGTGTGTGTGTGTGTGTGTGTGTGTGTGAAAGAGAGAGAGAGAGAGAGAGTGTGTGTGTGTGTGTGTGTGTGTGTGTGTGTGTGTGTGTGTGTGTGTGTATATGTGTGTGTGTGTGTGTGTGTGTGTGTGTGTGTGTGTGTGTGTGTGTGTGTGGGTGTGTGTGTGTGTGTGTGTGTGTGTGTGTGTGTGTGTGTGTGTGTGTGTGTGTGTGTGTGTGTGTGTGTGTGTGTGTGTGTGTGTGTGTGTGTGTGAATGAGTGAGTGAGTGAGTGTGTGTAAGTAAAGACAAACTGGTCAGTTCTTCTCCCCACCCTCTCTCGCTCACCCCCTCTCTGCCCTGCAAGCTGACATTGTAAAGACAAATTGAACTCAATTGCATCTCTGTGAGCACTTGTCTCCTTCCATCCTTCATCCCATCAAATCTATAAAGGGGCAAGTGGGCAATCTCTGTCTGTTCTCTGTTTACATTTTTGTCCCACAGATGATGTCATAGTGATGTCATAAGAGCAAGATCATCTTATGACATCACTGATGATGTCATAGTCACTGATGATGTCATAGTGATGTCATAAGAACAAAGTCATAGGCACTGATGATGTCATAGGCATTGGGACATCAGTGATGTCACTCGAGCAACTGTGGTTTTTGGTTACACTTGTGCAAATTACAACATCACTGATGATGTCACTGATGATAGGGAGGTAGAGCGGGTCGTCACTAATCGCTTTGGATAAAAGAGGTCGGTCGTTCGATTCCCGCCTCCTCCAGTCTGCATGTCGAATTGTCATTGGGCAAGATACTGAACCCCAAATTGCTCCTGATGGTGTGCCAGCACCCTGCGTGGCAGATTGCCACCATCGGTGTATGAATGGGTGAATGTACCTACTGATTGTAAAGCGCTTTGGATAAAAGCGCTATATAAATGCAGGCCATTTACCATTTACCATGATGTCTTAGACATTATGACATCATTGTGATGTCATCGGTGATGCAAAGTTGGCCAATTGTGTGGTGCGCATGCCAATAGCGCAGGGGAGGCCACGCAGCAGCCAAGCTGCGAGCTCAGCCCAAGCTGCGGGCGAAGCCGCACAGCGGCTCGGCGAGCTGCAGGGTGGGTGTAGCGAGCCTGCGCAGCGGGGGAGCCTAGGATTCAAGCGTGCGAGATGCCTAGTGACACAAAGATACAGTCATTAAACTTTCTGGGTATCTCTTTGTTGATTGCATGGCTCTTAACCGTTGCCCAATAGGTAGATCTTGGGCCATCAATAATAGCTTGCCAAAGAAATCCTAAATGCACTATTATTATTATAAATCCCACTCATGTATAGCTAACTCAGGATCTACAGTATTTAACATCATAGCATTATTATTAAATAAGGTTAAATAAATAATACAGTACTGTTAAAATGTGCTAAATATGTAGGCTACTTGGGGGGGACAAGGGGAAAAGAAGTAGCTTGCGGCTAGTTTTATTTTTTGTAAATAGCTCTCATCCTGAAAAAGTTTGGGCATCCCTGCTCTTAACCATCGGTCTTTCTCACATTGTCCCTCTCTCTCTGTGTCTCTTCAATGCATCTCTCCATTGTTCTACTCTACTCTCAGCATTATAAAGAAAAACTGAGCTCCCAAACCTGTATTGTTTGTTTCTAACAAGCAGTCCTCTTCCTCCCTCACCTGTTGCATTTGCCCCTCCCTCTCCTCTTCCTCCTCCACCCGTTGCATGTGCCCCTCCCTCTCCTCTTCCTCCCTCACCCTCCCCCATGTGCCCCTCCCTCTCCTCTTCCTCCCTCACCCTCCCCCATGTGCCCCTCCCTATCCTCTTCCTCCTCCACCCGTTGCATGTGCCCCTCCCTCTCCTCTTCCTCCCTCACCCTCCCCCATGTGCCCCTCCCTCTCCTCTTCCTCCTCCACCCGTTGCATGTGCCCCTCCCTCTCCTCTTCCTCCCTCACCCTCCCCCATGTGCCCCTCCCTCTCCTCTTCCTCCCTCACCCTCCCCCATGTGCCCCTCCCTATCCTCTTCCTCCCTCACCCGTTGCATGTGCCCCTCCCTCTCCTCTTCCTCCCCCACCCTCCCCCATGTGCCCCTCCCTCTCCTCTTCCTCTCCCACCCATTGCATGTGCCCCTCCCTCTCCTCTTCCTCCCCCACCCTCCCCCATGTGCCCCTCCCTCTCCTCTTCCTCCCCCACCCTCCCCCATGTGCCCCTCCCTCTCTCAGCGTTGTAAAGACAAGCTGAACTCTCTGGCCATCTCTGTGATGAACATGTGGCCGGGCGTCAAGCTGAGAGTGACAGAGGGTTGGGACGAGGATGGCCATCACTCAGAAGACTCACTGCACTACGAGGGCCGCGCTGTGGACATCACCACCTCCGACAGGTAGGCATGCAACAAGCTCATTCTACTGATCATCATGATATGAAAGCTAATGAGAGGGCATGGAACAATAGATCATCAGATACAACACGATCTTTCAGGTATGTAGGTATATATAGTAGGTATATATGGAACAATAGATCATCAGATACAACACTATATGACATGAAAGACAATGATATAGAGAGGCAAAGTGGAACGTCACTTCCTGCTTCAGCACTGTACCAGAGATTCTCATCCACCATTTATTTGCCCATAGACATTTCATAAAATGCTTATAAAATAGTTGTACTTCGTCGAACCAAACGGTTCAGCTAACGCTATAATCGGGAGAGACCATAGAACATTTCACTCAGACTTTAAACCCGCAGTTTTGGTCCCAGTGAAATGTTATGCGATCGCTACTGTTTCTAAATACATCTGTACCGTTTGGTTTGAACCAGTACAACTATTTGTATACGCATTTTACGAAAATAAATGGCGGATGAAAATCTCTGGTATAGTGCTGAAGCAGGAAGTAGGCGGTCACTTTGCCTCTCTATATCATTATCTTTCAGGTATGTAGGTATGTACTGTATATAGGTATGTATGGAACAATAGATCATCAGATGCAACATCATTACAGAAATACTGATAGCCATCGAACAAATAGGCTGGGAAGAGGGTTATATTCCCAAGTTTTCAGTCAGTTAGTTGTTGGCCTACCATATAGCAAGGCAACAGGTTGATCAGCCTAGCCACCTAGTGTCAACAAGTCAACAAGTTTGTCCAGCAAACCTCTAACCAGTCAGCCTGATCCTGATTAGAAATATGTTTCAAAATCCTGATGGCCTGATTCAAATGCCATACATCCAATTCGACATTTGTGATCCTAGAACTCATGGAACTCATTGTATAATTAAAACTAGAAACCGCACCTGCGGGTATATGCCTCCGCAAACAAGTGAGCGGTCGACATCCATGTCTGTCCAGACTTTGACGTTTGAGCCAAATGTGAAGAATTTCCGTCAAGGTGTTACTGAGATATGTTGTTACCGAGCTTGAAAATGGCGTTTGTGAGGTCAAAGTGACTTTGACCTTTGACCACCAAAAT
>NW_028151346.1:12500-43828 GCF_964638095.1 Poromitra crassiceps
CTTCAGTCAGTGTCAAAGTCTCATCTGCTTTATAGATCTCTCAGTAACCTGAAAACCCTGCAGATGAAGCCAGCAGAGATTTCTTTCCCCACTCCTGCTGCTGCACTGTTTTTCCACTGCACCCTTTCTCCACTGCACCCTTTCTCCACTGCACTGTTTCTCCACTGCACTGTTTCTCCACTGCACTGTTTCTCCTCTGCACTGTTTCTCCACTGCACCCTTTCTCCACTGCACTGTTTCTCCACTGCACTGTTTCTCCACTGCACCCTTTCTCCACTGCACTGTTTCTCCACTGCACCCTTTCTCCACTGCACTGTTTCTCCACTGCACCCTTTCTCCACTGCACTGTTTCTCCACTGCACCGTTTCTCCACTGCACCCTTTCTCCACTGCACTGTTTCTCCACTGCACCCTTTCTCCACTGCACTGTTTCTCCACTGCACCCTTTCTCCACTGCACTGTTTCTCCACTACACTGTTTCTCCACTGCACTGTTTCTCCACTGCACTGTTTCTCCACTGCACCGTTTCTCCACTGCACCCTTTCTCCACTGCACTGTTTCTCCACTGCACTGTTTCTCCACTGCACTGTTTCTCCACTGCACTGTTTATCCACTGCACCCTTTCTCCACTGCACAGTTTCTCCATTGCACCCTTTCTCCACTGCACTGTTTCTCCACTGCACCGTTTCTCAACTGCACCGTTTCTCCACTGCACTGTTTCTCCACTGCACTGTTTCTCACTGCACTGTTTCTCCACTGCACCGTTTCTCAACTGCACCGTTTCTCCACTGCACTGTTTCTCCACTGCACTGTTTCTCCACTGCACGGTTTCTCCACTGCACTGTTTCTCCACTGCACTGTTTCTCCACTGCACTTTCTCCACTGCACCCTTTCTCCACTGCACTGTTTCTCCACTGCACCGTTTCTCCACTGCACTGTTTCTCCACTGCACCGTTTCTCCACAGCACTGTTTCTCCACTGCACTGTTTCTCCACTGCACCATTTCTCAACTGCACTGTTTCTCCACTGCACCTTTTCTCCACTGCACTGTTTCTCCACTGCACTGTTTCTCCACTTCACCATTTCTCCACTGCACTGTTTCTCCATTGCACTGTTTCTCCACTGCACCCTTTCTCCACTGCACTGTTTCTCCACTGCACCCTTTCTCCACTCCTATGAGGATTTGTTTTCAGAAATTGTCTTCCTTCCACTGTTTTTTGTCTCTTCACACCTTCATCCTCCTGTTTCCATCATCCTCCAAGTTAAGACATAATCTCTTGCTCAGCGTGTTAGGCGCGTAGGCGCGTACCATGTATGGTTCAGTCCTTCTCGCAGCGACCCAGGTCCAATGTCCTCCCCTCTCTCTCTCCCATCCTGCCTGTCTCTCTCTACACTGTCTGTCCAATGAAGCAGAACTGCCTAACAACAAAAAAAATCGATTTTAAAAATAATAAACAAATCCTCTCTTTCTCTCTCCATCTCTCCAGAACATTCTGTGGCAGCGAAAACCGGCGGCTGTTTCCCCGGCGATGCCCAGGTGATCCTGGAGGGCGGGGCTACTAAACAGGTGCGCCACCTTCGCCCCGGCGACCGCGTCTTGGCTTCCTCCGCGACGGACGGCAGTGGCCCTCTTCTCTACAGCCCGGTCGTCTCCTTCCTGGACCGCCAGCCCGACGCCACCAAGACCTTCTATGTCATCGGCACCGCAGCGGGACTTAACGTCACGCTCACGGCCGCGCACCTGATCTTTGTCGCGGACGGGAACTGTACCGGCGCGTCAACCGAACCACCGGAGAGGGAGGAGACGGTCGAAGGGCCGTTTCCGGGGTCCAGAGAGGAGAGAAAAACAGCAGGTCTGAGGACGGTTTTCGCCAGCCAGGTGCGGCCGGGACAATGCGTGCTGACATCGCGGGGGAGCGCGGGGTCGGAGGCGACGCTGTCGGCCGTGACCTCTGTGGAAGAGCGGGGGAGCACGGGGGTCTACGCCCCGCTCACCCAGCACGGCTCTATAGTGGTGGACGGGGTCCTGGCGTCCTGCTACGCTGCTCTGGACTGGCACCATCTGGCCCACTGGGTCCTGGCCCCGTTACGGTTCTTCTACAGCCTGAGGGGACCTTCAGAACCGCAGAGCGACGGGCTGCACTGGTACCCCCGGCTCCTGCAGAGGCTGGGGCAAACGCTGCTGGGCGCTGGACATTTCCACCCGTGGGGGTTTGAAGAGGGACAGAGACATGAGGTTTCACACTGATGACTAGTTTCACTTGCGTCTATTCAGGAGCACCGACGTACAGAGGACACCTGTCTTTCTTGACACAGAGACAGTGATTGAGGGACCATCAAAGACAATTGTGTTTTGTAGTGGAAATGTCTTTTTTACGAACACTACTTTCACTGCAAAACTGTGGTACAGGAGGAGCGACACTGATGAAAGAGATGTATTTGTTTTATACTTTGGGCAAAACAGAAGATTAGAGAGACTGAGGTGTGAACCTCTCTGAAGACAATCAAAGACTGTCCTTTTGAAAAATGCTTGGTAGAATTTCAAACTAGCAAGTATCTCCCCTATTCATTCGAGAAGCTCACTGGTGAAACTAAAGCTGGAACTGGCATTGATTATACGCATTGTGTGTGTGTGTGTGTGTGTGTGTGTGTGTGTGTGTGTGTGTGTTCGGGTGCGTGCGTGCGTGCATGTGTGCGTGCATGTGTGTGTGTGTGTGTGTGTGTGTGTGTGTGTGTGTGTGTGTGTGTGTGTGTGTGTGTGTGTGTTCGGGTGCGTGCGTGCGTGCGTGCATGTGTGTGTGTGTGTGTGTGTGTGTGTGTGTGTGTGTGTTTTTCACCTTTGTATTAAGTTGATTTCACCTCAGAGCACATCACAGAGCAAAGCCAAGGACTGTGACAAAGGGACCCATTTCAAAATGGAAGCTTTTCACACAAAAAGTAAAATGCTGAACCTAAAAAAATATGTCACCGTTCATTCTCTAATGTATTTAATGCAAAAGCATTTTGCTTAAATGCCTCTTACCAACAAGGAGAGGCTCGGTCACAACTACTCAACAGTGTGAATAAATTTGAAGAAGAAGATGAAAGAAATGTGTGAGGAGACAAAAGAGGTAAGGCATACAGGGAGTAGCATGAAGGAAACCAATGAAAGCATATGTTGTAGCTCTCTACATGATGTACATAGGTATTTATATAGATCAGTAATGTTAAGAACGAAAGTCAGTCTGCAGGTGTGTCTGTCAGGCGTACTATATATCTCAAGTTGTACCTTTGTTTACCAAACAATTACAAAGGACCGCAGCTCTATTTATTCTCAGCCATCCGTAAACCCACTGACTTCAGGTATTTACTATACTGTCTGCATATGCATATATATATATATATATATATATATATATATATATATATATATATATATATATATAAATTTTAATCACAACACAGTTCATTACAAGATGGATGGCCATTATAGAGTTATAGAGTTCTATGATGGCACTACTGTTGTGTTCATGTCTGTATCTCTCTGTACAGTCAGTACAGTCAGTACAGTCTGTACAGTGTATCTCTCTGTACAGTCAGTACAGTCAGTACAGTCTGTACAGTGTATCTCTCTGTACAGCCAGTACAGCCAGTACAGTCTGTACAGTCTGTACAGTGTATCTATCTGTACAGTCAGTACAGCCAGTACAGTCAGTACAGTATGTACAGTCTGTACAGTGTATCTCTCTGTACAGCCAGTACAGTCAGTACAGTCTGTACAGTGTATCTCTCTGTACAGTCAGTTTGAAAGTCTGTTTCTTCCTCATCCTGTCAATAGCGCTCATTTATACATCCTCATGTTTTTGATCAGGTCTTTTGTTTAGGAGTTCATATTTTGCCAAATGTTTTTTCATGGTTGAATTTCCAGGTCAGTAGTATCTAGATAAAGCATATATATATATATATATATATATATATATATATATATATATATATATATATATATATATATATATATATATATATACAACATTATACACGACACTCAGGCTACACCCAACTACTGTATTAGGCAATATCATATTGAATTACAGTTCGCAATTATCTTTACTCTTGAATAATATGAGTTTATTTGTTTGCTTTCAATCTTTGCCTGGTCTTTTTTCGTGCCATCTATCACACAAGACTGGCAGAGATACACAAGAGCTGATTTTTAACAGAACTGAAGGCAGTTGTGATCAATGGATAAAGCATCAGATCTCATTGGACAAAATATACCAGTTCCTGATTGCATCCAACCACGATGTTTGTTGAGTATGGTTTGTGTAGGTACTCATACATTGTGATCTAGGAAATCCAAGGCATTATTTTATATGTGTGCAATTATGTACTGTATATTAAGCTGTTGTCTGAGAAACTATTTAAAGATCTATTTTTAAAAAAGGATGTAAATGTATTATTGTTATTTTTGGCAACATACAATTTGTATTTGAAACATAAAGTTGTTCTTTGTCAACCAAAAACTACTCTGTGCCTTTTTGATAACATATAGGACTCGAAAAAGATAATGAATCGTACATGACTTATCAGTGACAAATGTTGCTTACGGTTTGTAATAAAGTTGGTTTTTCTATTGGATCTTTTAGTTCAGAAGCACTTGCATACTATGCAGACAGCTTTTCATGTGTAAGTTCTCCATGAGTAACTGCTGTTTATGGTAATGCATCATATTAGTAGGAATTGCAAGCAACATTGTGACTGCACCATGAATATCTGTGGTTAGAGGGTGGGCTGCTGTTGGGTTTCAGCACCAAGGACAGCAGCACACAGCAACACGTTCTCTTTCCTCCTCTTCATGTCTGACTGTTTTCCTTTTTTCAAGGATGGACAGCTACTTGATGACGACAGCACCCCCTGTTGGCTGCTTCAGAGCTTGCAGGGAAGACAACCCTGCAGCACAGTAGCAGAGAGCAGGATACTCTCTTTTTCTGTCTCCCTGTTATTGCTTATTTCTGTATCTGAACATTTTTCAGACAACAAAATGAGACAGTTGACATTAATACATGCAAATATGTAGGTGCTCCCCTTCTTCCCAGACAGTTTCTTTTGATTTAAATTGGGAATTTGATTGAATATTGATTTTGAACTGCAACCACACGTAATACAGTGCACTCCTCTTATAGTGATCACCTTGGGACGTGTCAAATTGATCACTATGAGCGGATGATCATTATAACCGATTTTTTTTCTTTATTTCTCATGCAGATTACATCTAATTGTATAATATTACATGAATACAGTACATATAAAGTAAAGGAATGTTATTGACTTTAAAAATCCATACAGTAAGTTAGTTAGGCCTCCACCTGTTTCAAACACGGCCTCATGTAGACAGAGACGCCACCATCTCTCCACAGACAGAGATGCCACAATCTCTCCATGCACAGAGTATCGCTGCTGTATCTCATTGGCTCATTTTTGGCAGTTTGTAACTAAAAAAATAAATACAATTACTGTAGTTTTAATTTTTTTTGCATTGTTCTCAGGTGGGACAAGGCCCAAAATCATCACTGTAAGCTGAGTATTGATCACTATAAGCAAATTATTTAAACAGCATGTGTATAGGAATGATTCGGGACCAAGCTTTTTGATCAATATAAGCGTTTGATCACTATAACCGTGATCACTATAAGCGGATTCCACTCTAATGTAATAATAACACTCAAACCTTGACAGACTAAAACATGCAGAGAAAGATATTGAGATTAATTATAATGATCAACATTGTAACTAGAGATAGTTTGTCAGTTTGCTCAAATTCAACAAGGATGATGATGATCAAAGAAAATGCGTTCCCTTTATTTAAGGTCTATTGTAAACAAGAGGAATGCTGTCCAACTCCAGCCCCGCCCCTCAAATCAGAAGAGTCACACAAGTTCAATAAAGCAAAAGAGATTCTATATCATCTTTATTATTATTGGTCGGTAAGGTACAGGAAAAACCTTTTCGTCTTATCCCATAGTTCATAGCAGGAGACTTTTCCATAGACAGATAGAGAACCAGACCCAGTTAAAACAGTCACTTACCAAGTTTCAAATATTTGAAATGATGTGAGAGGTGTTTGATTTATGATGTTCTTAAATGTGAGGATTTATAAATGCAAGGGAAATTTATCATGCACATCTCAAGTGGTTCAAACATTAGAAACCATTTGAAAATGTGTTTACCCAAGTCTGGTGGTTCGAAATCGATCTGTGTCCTGTCTCCATTTCTTCATGTTTAATTAACAGAGTTCGGGCCACAATACATGGGCAACATTTTGAGGCAGTTAAGACCAGGACTGATGTGAGGGAGATTTAAGGAGAAGAATATGTCCACCATCCCCTTGCAATTTCTTAAAATAAATAAATAAATAAATCTAGCTGATTATGATCATATAACACACAATCCAGAATCCCACCGTAAAACCAGCACCTGTTCCGACCGCCTCAAAAAGTTGCCTAAAGTATCATTGTCTTAAATCAAGGGTGTTCACACAACAACACATGGGAAGTCAGCATGCTCACAGTAACTCACATACAGATATGAATGTCTTTATAGAATATGTATCTGTCATCACAGCTTGGCAAAATTACACATACACAACAAATGCACAATAACACCTGGAACCATAATGCCAGTGGGAAAAGACCCAGAGACGTTTGAATCATCTGTATCCAATCAGAAAAGCTTCCTGTAAAATGGACGGCGCCATTCCCAGGTATATTTGTCAGGATATCGTCCAATAACAATAGCCCATAGATAAATAATTTATTTCTCTCAAACAGCTCACATACACATGCAAATGCACATACACACAGACGCACACAGGCACGCACGCACGCACACGCACACACACACACACACACACACACACACACACACACACTTATTACATCTGAATAATTATCATGAGAAATGTGGATCTCTTTCAAATGATCGATTGATTGAATGAATGCATGGATGAAGGCGTGGAGTTAGTTTTAACTACCTAGGGTGGCTACCGGTATGTTGAGAGCAACAAACCTAACAGGGGTACAAAACACTCCATAACATCTCCAGTTGGCATTGTATTGACATAAGTTACTTTAGGTATATATAATCATTGCTTGGCAGCATACAAAAATAAAATTAGTTGCTCTGGTGCATATTCTGGAGCATCTGGATTTGAGTTAAGTCATCTCTATGCAAACAGGAGAACTAGTTTCGGCACATTTCTTTCAAATGAATGAGACTGGCTCAGTTATTGGATATTTGATAAGCATTAGGATGTAACTGTTTAAATATCTAGCTATTGTGTCACCATTAGCAGCTATGTTTGCTGGCTAGCTTTGTCAGCTAGGCTGGCTAATGCATAATAGTATCCCTAGTCAAAACATCCTTTAAAATGTTTGCACATTCCCACTCCAAATAGCACTTCAAGTTAAACCATATCACTCAAAAAAACATCCAATCAAACTGTGCTATGATTCTAGCAAGCCTGTTGTTCCACTTAATAGGACTGTAAAACTCTTATTTCTGCTTCATTTTATATTGGATTCCTGCAAGACCTTTTGACAAAGTTGGTGTCAGATGACCTGGATTTCAACAGGTTTGTAGTTCTCATACTCCATAGAATCTAAACTAAGACAACAACTAAGAGCCCATATTTCACAAGTAAACATTTAAAACGGGAATTAGGGAAAGTGATCAGAAGGCAAAACGCAGTGTCTCAGGAGGTTAATCACCAATCTGGCAATCCCCAGGACTAATTAGAGTGATTGTAGAATAGTACACACAGCAACTTTCAGGGGAACAATCACTATACCTGGCTATCCTGTCACAAACACAGCATGGGGATGGTGGAGATTTGGGAGAGAGCCACACACTTACCCACTTAATCTAAATCAAACCATCTACAGCAGATTCTCATACCAGGACAACTCAGTACCTGGTAAGCTGTATGTATCATTCACATACTGGGCCGGTGAAGTGACTTATGTGTTTCAAATAGCAATAGCCATAGCGCCTCCACCCGGGTATCTATTCTGTGTACTATTTTCTCCAGCACTTCCTCTTGAGGGTGGAGCAACAGTGTGAGAGCAGTGTGTGAAAGTTGAGACTTCTTCACTGACTAGATATGTATCCCTCCACTTGTTAACCCATTGATACCTGATGCAGCATTTGTGTGTACATCCCTCATTTGTGTGTGTATCCCTTTAAGACCGCGAAGCGCGTCGCGCGGTCTTAAAGGGATACACACAAAAATGCGGCATCAGGTATCAATGGGTTAAAGCTGTATGGCTAAAGGCAAAAGATCGAGATTGTTGCAACAACCCACACATAGCTTCTGGAGTCACGGCACTCACACTGGAGGAGGAGGTAGCTACAGCCCAGTATACTGTTGTCATACTGTTGTGTACCAAGATACACATCAGAAGAATGTTAGGAATCAGACAAACATTGATCATTTCACAGATCAATTAGAAACATATGAGACATGAATGGAAGTCAACAATCCGGAGGGATATGCAGTTATAGCTTTACATTTAAAGGTAATATTTTTGGCCCGTTATAGCTTGCTACCAGACTCTAGGGCAGGCTAGCTCGCAGATTGTTGCTTGTTGTTTGTAAGATTGCTAGCTAATTTGATAGTTGTTATAGGTCTATCTGAAGTCCTCGCTTAGGTGGTGAAGTAGAATTTCCCAAAGCAAGTGTTCAAAATGGCCACAGTGGGAATGAGGTCTTTATTGGGGCTCACTAAAAACATACCATGTCATTGCAGATGAATGGGGTGGTTGGGTTTAGGTAAGGGGGTCACTGTGTTAGGGTTAGGTTATGGTCCAGGCTGTCGTAAAGTCATGAAAAAGTGACGAGAACACCCAATGCGAGCTGATGAGAGCGCACATCAGGCACATCAAATAGGACGTAAGGCATGAAATTGCGTGTTTTTAGGGAGACCCGTCTTTGTTACCTATCTTTTTAGTAATTTGATTGGGGTGAAGTTGCAATCGAGAACTGATAATCATGAGTGAGGAAATTGTAAGAAATTTATCCATTTTCTCTGTGCAACTGCACCTTGCTTCTAATCATCCCAGGGCGAGTTTAGCTCGACTTACTGAAGCTTTTAAAGCACTGATCTGCTGGACGAATGACTGTAACGCGGGCGACAGCACTGATCTGCTGGACGAATGACTGTAACGCGGGCGACAGCACTGATCTGCTGGACGAATGACTGTAACGCGGGCGACAGCACTGATCTGCTGGACGAATGACTGTAACGCGGGCGACAGCACTGATCTGCTGGACGAATGACTGGAACGCGGGCGACAGCACTGATCTGCTGGACGAATGACTGTAACGCGGGCGACAGCACTGATCTGCTGGACGAATGACTGGAACGCGGGCGACAGCACTGATCTGCTGGACGAATGACTGTAACGCGGGCGACAGCACTGATCTGCTGGACGAATGACTGGAACGCGGGCGACAGCACTGATCTGCTGGACGAATGACTGTAACGCGGGCGACAGCACTGATCTGCTGGACGAATGACTGTAACGCGGGCGACAGCACTGATCTGCTGGACGAATGACTGTAACGCGGGCGACAGCACTGATCTGCTGGACGAATGACTGTAACGCGGGCGACAGCACTGATCTGCTGGACGAATGACTGTAACGCGGGCGACAGCACTGATCTGCTGGACGAATGACTGTAACGCGGGCGACAGCACTGATCTGCTGGACGAATGACTGTAACGCGGGCGACAGCACTGATCTGCTGGACGAATGACTGTAACGCGGGCGACAGCACTGATCTGCTGGACGAATGACTGTAACGCGGGCGACAGCACTGATCTGCTGGACGAATGACTGTAACGCGGGCGACAGCACTGATCTGCTGGACGAATGACTGTAACGCGGGCGACAGCACTGATCTGCTGGACGAATGACTGTAACGCGGGCGACAGCACTGATCTGCTGGACGAATGACTGTAACGCGGGCGACAGCACTGATCTGCTGGACGAATGACTGTAACGCGGGCGACAGCACTGATCTGCTGGACGAATGACTGTAACGCGGGCGACAGCACTGATCTGCTGGACGAATGACTGTAACGCGGGCGACAGCACTGCTCACTTCATGTGCTTACCTGCTTGTCACTCTGGTGTTATAATGCCCCCATTCATCAGAAAGAAAACAGATTTTCATATGTTTATAGGGGCTAATCTGCTACACTTGGCATTGGGTTGTACATAGTGTTTTTAATCTCTCACTCAGTATCAGATGGACAAAAACATATTTCAACTGACATTTTCTGTGATGACAGGTGGTGGAATATGTCTGAATATGACGAATTTATGATAAAACATCACAAACGCCAAAACATCAGAACACAACTACAGCGGTAGCCATTGTAGAAGTACCCCATCCCTGCAGCTATCCTGTATGATCAGAATCCCTCTCGTTAGGAGTGGAGCAGCAACAGTGCAGTGCAGCAGTACTGCAGCAGGCCAGTAAAACATGGGTCCCCGACAACGGCTACATCTGTAGCTATTTTTTAAAAATGTGGCAGAAATCAACAGAAATCTCAAGATCCACAACGTAGCAGACCTTAGAAAGAAATGCATGATTTCAGCCAGGGCTAGTGACAGCTCTGCTTCTATGGCCAAAGTCCTAATAAAGATATATATCAGGGCAAGAGAAGAAAGGAAGAAGGGAGGAGGATAGGATAGCGAGAGAGAGAGAGAGAAGGAAGATGGAATGATGTCCTCTCCTCCTTTTTCACAGCCTCTGGGTGAAGTTTTCCGGGAAAACCCCTTTAACTGCCTTGTCTTTGATCTGGACCCAGTCATCCTGCTTCATCCCCATCAGCCAGCCATCATCCTGAAAGCACACAGACAAACACATACAGTATATACATTATCAGTACTGTTGGGTTTTAACCCTGAATAGCTGGATAAACGAATTGGCCGCTACAGGGCTCCTGCCAGAAAGCACTTGGGACACCAGGTGGGGTTCAACACGTTTACTTGTGGTAAAGGCAGTCACCGACGGTACAGTGGTTTACAGTTTATCTTCTCTGACTGTTGTACAGGCAACCGCCGTAGTGAAAGGAAAAAAGGGAGGTTTTATCCCTCTGACAGGTTTCTAGCCGTTTATAGGTGCTCCACGTGTGTTTGCTCGTTTCTGACTGCTTCTAGCAGCTTCCACGGACGTTCATACCCGCGGTTAAGTCAGCCGCAATAACAGCTCTAACTTCCTGTTTGTATTTCCAAAATAAAGCGTTACTAACACAAGATAATAACAACAGAACTCGCTGCATTAATGCAAAATAAGTGATACAGCTCTGCCAAGGTGAGGAATTCTCAACAGCCGCCCCCACATTAGCCAATGTGTAGACGAAGGAATTCCTCAAGTGTCCCGGTTGTCGTCTACGAGAGCTGGGAGCTGGGTCGGGCAGGCAACTGGTCGGATACCTGCAGATCAAGTGGTGCCACCTCCGCCGCCCCATGACGGCAAGGGCGCAAACCCGCTGGAGGCAAAGCTATATCCCGCCGCCCCATGAAGGGCATGTGATGGGGACGGGATCGGCGCAGAGGACAGGGCGGCTCTGGAGGTCGGCCTGGGCACCGGTGACAAAGACGAAGTCGTTCCGGAGGACAGGCTGGAGGAAGACCAGCCTGGTATAGCTGGTCCGGAGGACGATCTGGAAGATGACCAGCCCGGCGAAGTTGGTCGGGAGGACGATCTGAAAAACGACCAGCCCGGTGGAGCCGTTCAGAAGGCTGGCGACATGGGGAGGGCTGCTCCAGAGGCCGGCGATGAAGAAAGGGCCGCCCCGGTGGCCGGTGACGGAGGCTGGGCCACCCCAGAGGCTGGCAACGAAGCTGAAGCGTGGGACTGGCTTCCTTAGACATCAACGGCTGAAGGTTGTGCCAGAGTGCAGTAGAGACTGGCTGCTGGTGAGAAGAACTGGAGGTAGATAGCTGGAGGGCAGGCTGGACCTCGGCAGGGCTAACGATCGAGGAGAAGAGGCACTGCTGCACTGAAGCCCGTTCTGGCGCACAACCCTCAGCACCCTGCAAAGCCCATCCAAGGGCCGTGTGGATTGCTATGGGTCCACCGTTTACTCCCCTGCGAACTGGCTTAGTGGCAGTGATGAGGTGTACATGATCTGACCCAAGCAACACCAGTGGATGCGCGTTGAAGAAGGGTTGCAGCGGGACTCGGCGTAAGTGAGTGTGCTGCCTTTTAAGCTTCTGCACTGGGTAGGTCTGCTCCATCAGGTCTAGACCTGAAGCAGTGAATGCTCCATGCACTTTGTAGCGCTTCTGTGGGTTACCTTTGGGAGAGACCTCGAAACTGACCTTTGCGCCCCGGAGGTGTGTAAGGTCTGTCAGCACCGTGCGTAGGACAAGAGTCTCAATCTCACCCTTCAACTGGAGCTGCTGGACAGCGGCAGGTAGAATCATCGTCCGTTGAGCTCCGTCATCCAAGACAGCGAATGACTCCATTGTGTTAGAACCACTGTGGAGCAGTACAGGGACGACCTTCAAGAGCACCTTGCTTGTTGTAATGCTGGGTGTCAGGTAAACTTCTGAGGCCCTCGACAGTGGATCGCTGGAGCGACGTTGGGCTGCATTGTGGAGGACCTGGAGGTGAATGCCACCGCAGTCGCCGCAGGGCTTCTTGAGGTTGCAGGTCTCAGGTGCATGGGCACGTGCACACCTCCAGCAGCGCTTTCCTTCTGCTATCCACTTCTCCAGGTCTGCTGCTGACTGTTCTGTAATCTTGCGGCAGCGGCTGATGTAGTGCTCTTTGCTGTCGCAGTAAAGGCAATGTATCTGGAATGGTTTCCTACCATTATACGACGTGGGATTGCTGGAGACGCTCGGTTGTGTGGGCTCTGCTCCGTAATAGATAGCTGCACTTTGACCTCTGCCCTTATACAGCATGTTCTCCCTTCCAGTACTTGGAGGTTTCTCGAGTTGGTAGCGCTGCACCAATCTGCTGGACAGACGCTGCTGCTGGGCTTTAAGTTGGAGCCATCCCGCTAAGTCCTGCAAGTTGTAGGGGTTGAGGCTTGTAGTGTTGAGCTTGCCTTGTAATTGCAGAGACTCAATGAATCCATCCCGCAAATATCTTGGTAGCTTGCTGAGCAGGCGGTCCACGTGCGAGCAGCAGTTGAGCTCAGTACCTTGAGGTCCCTCTAATGAGAGCAGCATGCTGACTAAGAGGTGGACCTGAAGAGAGAAGCTCTGGAAGCTACGAGAGTCATTAGGTTTCACCTCAGGGGAGGTGAGGATCGCTGCTATTTCGCTCTGAGCCAGCTGGTGTGGTTGGCCATACTGCAGCTGTAGAGCCTGCACAGCTGCTGAGTACGGGTACGGATGGTGACGGCAAGACTGGCCAATCATTTGAGCCTCGGGCAGCTTGAGGTGTTCAAGTAGCACATGGTATTTGTACTTCTCGGTTAGCCCCAGGTGAGGCTCAAGTAGGTTGTCCAAAGCCAGCTTCAAATTAGCGAATTCTCTCTCGCTATCTGTGGAGAAGTCTGGGATTTTTGGCTTCGGGGCACCGTATAGTGGAGGCTGAGGCATGCTGAAGCCTGGCGATGCTACGGTGTGGGCTGATGGCAGCTGTGGAGGGAATGCTAGCGCTGGGCCCATCATCGGTGGGGCAGAATAGAGCGCCTGAGGTGATGCAGCGATTGAGGATATAGGAGCATAGTAAGGGGGAGCGTAACCAGATGAAACAGGTCCAACAGCTCGTTGCAGTTGTGAATTCTGCACCGTGGAATAGCCATTAGGCACAGTGGGCTGCAGCTGTACAGGGGCTGGAGCCGGGAACTGCTGTTGCACTGGAGGCGGTGCAATCTGGTCCGACGCAGCATAAGAATGGAATGGTCCAATGTGGTGCTGCGATTGGGCTCGCAGGTGCTGCTGCTGCTGTTGCCTATGAGGCTGGAAGCTCGGTCCAGTTGATTCATAGCGGTGGGGTCGTACGGCCGCTGCGCCCCATGCTTGCTGAGGGTCTGGCCTGTTGGGGTGTTGCCCGGCTTGTGGTAGCAACAACATACCAGACGATAGGTTAGAATAGAGAGAGCATGGAGAGGGCTCTGGGTGAATTGGTTCGAACCCCACATCATTGTATGAAGGCCTGGGGTACTGTGACTCTGTTGGTCGACTGTGTGGTCGTCCTGCCTCCTCCCTGAGAGGGATAGCTCTAGTCTTTGTCTGAACAGGAATCTGTCTCCGATGGACCACCATCGCTGGTAGTTCTGGTGGGCATGATGCAGTCTTCCTACGTTGAGGACTCTGATCTGCTTCTTCCTCCATTAGGTGGGATGTAATGTGCTCCAGTAACTCCTGACGACGACGTTGTCGTCTCTCATACTGTGCTAGTTGGCTACTAAGCTGAGCCATTTCTGCTGCCTCTCGCCTTTCTCGTCCCGAAATGGACTCGATTACGTCCCTCAGTGAACCCATACTAAGATGATCCGCTGAGTTGGGTCTGTGTATGGTTGTGTCCCAGTTTGAGGGTATACCTGCTTGGCTACCACTCGCTGCAGCTGCTGCTCCTCTCTGCTCCTCTTGCTGTCCCTCGGTAGGGCGGGAGGAAAGGGCAGGCTGGTGGTGGTTGGAGTCAAGGATATAATCCTCCAAATACCTGGGGGTCTGGCGTTGCCTTGAGGGTCTCTCTCGGCCATCAAGGCTTGCACGTGCTACCTCCTGGTCTGATGTCATATCTGTAGTAGCCAACGGATCCGGCTCGAAGGACCGTATGTTGGGTTTTAACCCTGAATAGCTGGATAAACGAATTGGCCGCTACAGGGCTCCTGCCAGAAAGCACTTGGGACACCAGGTGGGGTTCAACACGTTTACTTGTGGTAAAGGCAGTCACCGACGGTACAGTGGTTTACAGTTTATCTTCTCTGACTGTTGTACAGGCAACCGCCGTAGTGAAAGGAAAAAAGGGAGGTTTTATCCCTCTGACAGGTTTCTAGCCGTTTATAGGTGCTCCACGTGTGTTTGCTCGTTTCTGACTGCTTCTAGCAGCTTCCACGGACGTTCATACCCGCGGTTAAGTCAGCCGCAATAACAGCTCTAACTTCCTGTTTGTATTTCCAAAATAAAGCGTTACTAACACAAGATAATAACAACAGAACTCGCTGCATTAATGCAAAATAAGTGATACAGCTCTGCCAAGGTGAGGAATTCTCAACAAGTACAGTATATCTGTGTGTGTGTGTGTGTGTGTGTGTGTGTGTGTGTGTGTACCTGTTCATCTGGGGTTTCAAAGGGAATCACTAACACCACGTCTCCAGCCTTCATCTCCAGCTCATCTGAGTCATTGGCAGCGTAGTCATGCATCACCTGGACCTAAAACACATGAATGCACATGGAATTCCACTGTGAATATATCTGAGACCCCCCCCCCCCACATGTAATTACACTCTGAATATATCTGATACCCCCCCCCACATGTAATTACACTCTGAATATATCTGATACCCCCCCCCCACATGTAATTACAGTCTGAATATATCTTAGACCCCCCCCACATGTAATTACACTCTGAATATATCTGAGACCCCCCCCCACATGTAATTACACTCTGAATATATCTGAGACTTTTATAAAACATGTAATGACACTCTGAATATATCTGAGACCCCCCCACATGTAATTACACTCTGAATATGTCTGAGACTTTTATAAAACATGTAATGACACTCTGAATATATCTTAGACCCTCCCCCACATGTAATTACACTCTGAATATATCTGAGACCCCCCCCCCCCATGTAATTACACTCTGAATATATCTGAGACTTTTATAAAACATGTAATGACACTCTGAATATATCTTAGACCCCTCCCCCCACATGTAATTACACTCTGAATATATCTGAGACTTTTATAAAACATGTAATGACACTCTGAATATATCTTAGACCCCTCCCCCCACATGTAATTACACTCTGAATATATCTTAGACCCCCCCCCCCCCACATGTAATTACACTCTGAATATATCTTAGACCCCCCCCCACCTGTAATTACACTGTGAATATATCTTAGACCCCCCCCCACATGTAATTACACTCTGAATATATCTTAGACCCCCCCCACCTGTAATTACACTGTGAATATATCTTAGACCCCCCCCCACATGTAATTACACTCTGAATATATCTTAGACCCCCCCCCACATGTAATTACACTCTGAATATATCTTAGACCCCCCCCCACATGTAATTACACTGTGAATATATCTTAGACCCCCCCCCCCCACATGTAATTACACTCTGAATATATCTTAGACCCCCCCACATGTAATTACACTCTGAATATATCTTAGACTTTTATAAAAACCCAACATCGCCACCCCCCCATAACATTTCTGCTACCCAGTCTGTGAAATTACCTTGAACAAGAAGCCAGGAGGCAGCTCCTCTGCCTCTGCTGCTGCTTTGGCTGGTTCTGCCACTGCTGCAGGTGTCTAGACAGATAGCACACACAAGTACTATGAGTGTATGTGTATATTTATTTATATGCTATTCTGGCATTTTGCAATTAAGAACTACAGCATTACAGAGAGGAATATTTTAGTCCACCTACACTCACCTCCTCTGTTGGTGCCTCTTCCACAGCTGCTTCTGCTGGAGCTGCAGCTTCACCCTGAAAGTGAAGTCAGAAGAGCAGAGTGAGAGAGTTTAGTGGAAGAACAGAGAGAGAGAGGTTAGAGGAAGAGCAGAGTGAGAGAGGTTAGAGGAAGAGCAGAGTGAGAGAGGATAGAGGAAGAGCAGAGTGAGAGAGGTTAGAGGAAGAGCAGAGTGAGAGAGGTTAGAGGAAGAGCAGAGTGAGAGAGGATAGAGGAAGAGCAGAGTGAGAGAGGTTAGAGGAAGAGCAGAGTGAGAGAGGTTAGAGGAAGAGCAGAGTGAGAGAGGTTAGAGGAAGAGCAGAGTGAGAGAGGATAGAGGAAGAGCAGAGTGAGAGAGGTTAGAGGAATTAAGAGCAGAGTGAGAGAGGTTAGAGGAAGAGCAGAGGGAGAGAGGTTAGAGGAAGAGCAGAGTGAGAGAGGTTAGAGGAAGAGCAGAGGGAGAGAGGTTAGTGGAAGAGCAGAGGGAGAGAGTTTGGTGGAAGAGCAGAGTGAGAGAGGTTAGAGGAAGAGCAGAGTGAGAGAGGTTAGAGGAAGAGCAGAGTGAGAGAGGTTAGAGGAAGAGCAGAGTGAGAGAGGTTAGAGGAAGAGCAGATGGAGGACAAAAAGAAAGAGTGATAGAGAGTGAAAGAAAGAGGGACAGACATAAGAAGACAGGCAGGACAGAGACAAAGACAAAGACAAAGACAGGCAAAAGCACAAACAGATGGCACTCTGAGAGCCTGAACAGAGAATCAATACAGTCACATACTTTGACTAAAGTGCAGAACTGCAAAGCTAAAGACGTGAAGCTTAGATGCTGTTGCACACTTGCTATAGAGTAAAAGCTATTGCACACCACTTGTATTTGTGCTTAGCAGTGACTGAGATGAAACGTGTGCAGTGTTATGGAGCAGTTGTTCACTATACTCTTCTCTCCCCATTTCATTCACAATCTACCTCGATGCATCTGCCTTTTTCCTCCAGATGCATCTCTCCACTTTTTCTCTTGCCTTCGTTACCTGACCCTCTTCCTTATCCTCCGCAGCTGCAGCTGGGACGGCTTCGTCCTCGGCGGCTTCGGTGGGAGTCTGGGCGGCTTCGGTGGGAGTCTGGGCGGCTTCGGTGGGAGTCTCAGCGGCTTCGGTCGGAGCCTCAGCGGCTTCGGTCGGAGCCTCAGCGGCTTCGGTCGGAGCCTCAGCGGCTTCGGTCGGAGCATCAGCGGCTTCGGTCGGAGTCTCGGCGGCTTCGGTGGGAGCCTTGGCGGTGGCTGTTTCCTCCTCGGTAGGAGACGCCTCTTTAACCGGCCGGCTCCCATCATCGTCCCAGCCATCCTGGGCCGCAGCCGCCGGTTCATAAGGAACCGACTGGGAACCGACATCCCCCCATCCCGCGCTGGCGCCCCCTACAGCCACGGGGTCGTAGTGAACTGGCTTGCTCCCGTCGTCCCCCCAGCCCTCTGTGGCAGCAGCTACCGGGTCGTAGCGGATGGGCTGCGAGCCGTCGTCACCCCAGCCTTCCGCAGCAGCTGCCACAGGGTCATAGTGCTGCTGGTCTTCTATTTCTTCCTGGGCACCGCTGTCCTCAGGCTGAGGGGCAAGGGTCAAGTTTCAAGGGGTCAGAGGTTATAAATTGACCGGGTTGGGTAGTTGGGCGTAAGGTGCATTTCACCATATAAGTGTTATAAGGGGTCCATCATTGCAATGGTTGAGGGGATTTTCAGGGACAGAGGAGAGAGGTATAAGCAATACATATGGGTAGGTTCAATGGTTAAGCATTTTTGAATGGGTAAAGGGGTTTGGGAATTGGCAGTATTGGAAGTATAGGGATTTTTTTAGGGGTTTATGGGGGATGTTTGTTGGACAGTGTAAGAGCAGAACATGGGCATTGGGCAAGGGTCAAGGTTGAAGGAGTTAAAAAGTTAAGGGCAAAGTCAAAGGTTTAAAGGCCCAATCCGTCAATACTCACTATTACTGACGCCGGTGGCCGTTAGTGTAACTGCAGGCAGCGTGTGAACGAGCTGACGCGCGGGCACCATACTCGCACGCGCACAAGCAGTTGCCTGGCAACAGCAGAGGTGTTGGTTGCTTTGTAACGTTAACTCATAAAAGTCACTTGAAAACGGCAACCTGGACAATTTATCGGTCAGATCAGCCTCGAGATGCCCAGGAAGGATTCTGGATGAATTAGGGGACGTTATTGTGGCATGTTTGGCCGTGTTTTGGCTTGCGTTGGCTGCGGGGAAGTGGATACTCATGTTAGCACAAGCCAGGAAATAGCCTGCTCCCCCTGTATGTACGGTACCGTGTAATGCCTGGAGTTGAGCAAACTGAACAATCAAACAATGTTTCATAAGCATAACAGTAACGTTAGGCATATTTACGACTGTTAAATTCATTATCCACACAAGACGGTAACGTTATTAGTGGGGCTGGTGGTAATTTCTATAAATGTAAATTAATATTAGTTAGCCACGATTAGCATCAAGCTAACGTTAACTATGTGCAGTCCCACTGCAGCCAGAGCCTGCTGGTTGCGGGGAAGTGGATACTCATGTTAGCACAAGCCAGGAAATAGCCTGCTCCCCCTGTATGTACGGTACCGTGTAATGCCTGGAGTTGACCAAACTGAACAGTCAAACAATGTACCGTAAGCATAACAGACAGTAGGCTAACGTTAGGCATATTTCCGACTGTTAGATTCATTATCAACACAAGACAGTAACGTTATTAGTGGGGCTGGTGGTAATTTCTATAAATATAGCTAAATCTATTAGTTAGCCGCGTATAGCATCAAGCTAACGTTATGGTTATAATAGGCTAGTCTAATAATAGGCAGACTCACCACCGCAGCTAAATGCAGTCAAACAATAATGTTCCATTACCATAAGCATAACGGTAGTAACGTTAGGGTTGCATTACTTCACACAAGACGGTAATGTTAGCAGAGTTTCTGACCAGGTGGTCAGATACTTGTACTACGGAGTGACAGTAAAAATCTTGAATCTTGAAAATCCATTAGCAAGCAGCTAACGTTATCTGGTCAAAACCACATTACAGTAGCTACAAGCAGCAAGTTTCCTTCATGAACCGAAAACACAGTCCTGACTCTAGTTTCCCCCCGATGTCGGTCACATTGCTGCTGTCTGGCCAGACGGGCTTCATTAGATAAATATTTATTTATTTATTTAGTGTGGACTTTTTCTGGAGTCTGTGTTGTTTCCTTTTGCTAGCAGCTAGCGACAAACGTAACGTTAAAAGCTACTTTAGCCATTTCCTGTTAGCGTCTAGGACAAGAGACAAGCTCATGAACGCGCGCAGACGTCACATCCTCTAGCTGTGGCGGGAAATGCTAACCCCTTTGAAACTGCGTTTTTCCATGTATCTTCTGAACGGCTGGTCGGAGAGAAACGTCCCTGGTCGCCATTTTTAAGTTACGTCAAGGCGCATTCACTCAGTGCCAATAATAAACACTTTGTGCACATTTATTTCTCGCCAGAACCAAAGGAATGGGCCTTTAAGATGGACAAAGGGTTGGGGATTAAAGGGGTATTTAAGGGATGGACAGGGGCAGGTTGGCAGAATATGAGCAGAATGGCAGGTAAACGTTCAGGGATCATTAAGGGGTTTTACAACAGGTGAGGGATTGGGGAGTTGGAGCCGAGGGTTATTTAGAAAATGAGAATTATATGCCATATTAAAGGGGCATATGGGGGTAGGTTGGCCATGTATGAGCAGAAACAGGGCCAGGAGAGATGCCATGGACACCGATGTGAAGAGTTCCACAGCCGATGCCAGCAAGTCACCATCATGGCAATCAGGAAGGTTGATGCCAGAGAGGAGGTTTCAAATCAAATTAAAAGACAGATGAAGACAAAGAGGGGTGGCAAAGAAAAGGCAGGAAAAAAAGCATTTCCCCATCAGAAGATAGATGTTGGGTCTTCTATGTGGTTGGCAGAGATGGTTTATATATACATTTCCCCATCAGAAGATAGATGTTGGGTCTTCTATGTGGTTGGCAGGGATAGTTTATATTCCCCCGCTTATATTCAGATGGAGAAAGAGGAAGGGTGCTTTGTAAGAGTAGACGTGTCGCTCCTTTCTGAGCTGGCATTGTTTTTCTCCAAGCTTGAATACAGTAAAAACTGTATTATTTTGAGACACATCTCTCTTACAGCGAAAGGGATGGACAAGAAAGGTTTGTTAATGGTCAGATGGTCAACCTGAACGCAACGCTCTGTGAAGTTGCCCACTAGCTCAGAGTACAGGTTTGGAGATCAGCGTACCTGTCTCATTTCTACCCTCAGACCACAAGTGGTTCAGTCTTTTGCTTTCACTTGAAGTCACAGCAAACATTTGCATCCATTTTGTTGTGAGCCATTTTTGTCCTTCGGAGAGAGCTTTCTGCATCCCATTAGGGACATCAAATGGTGCAAGTGAAAGCAACCCACTGCAAACATTCTTCCAGCTTTCATGAGCAACTTCACTCAACTTTGAAAACGGTTACTTGTTCCCTGTGTGTCACATGTAACATGAAGCTAACATGTCAACTGTACATGTGTGTGTCACATGTAACATGAAGCTAACATGTCAACTGTACATGTCCTATCAGTGGAACATGTGAACATACAGGGAGATGGGTGGGAAAGAAAGAAAGGAGGTCAAAGATCATTGCAGTCAATTCAGTTACAAATTAGTCTACTCGTGAGATCATCTTCAATTGAAATGTTCAGCTCAATTTGCACTAAAAGAATTGAAAATAATTTCTACCTTTGTGATTATTTTATAGATTTTAATGGTGTCTTATACAATCGGCACGCTTGGGATCTATATGAATATACATGCACATATAGAAAAAGAGACAGAAAGCGCAGAGAGGGGACTGAATATAGGACACCGTTAATCTGAATTATTCGATAATGTAGAAAATATTGATCTGAAACTGAATTGACAGCTCATTCCCAAGTTCTATTTGTGCTGTAAGACAACAACCTCTTCACATCATTATAGTGCTGTTATCACATTGCTGCCAATTAATGCACAAACAGATTTGAGACAGACAGATGTTTAGAAAACACAGTAGTGGCCATTATAGAAGTCCCCATCCCACATCTAACCTGCATTTGTAGTGCAGGGCTTTCCAAACAGTTCCTTCTGGGAGTGTAGCAGTAGTGTAGCAGCAGGGCGGCAACCACACCAAGAGTGGGACTTCTATAACGTCTACATAATGTAGATGATTACGATTGAAATGATGATGATTATGAAGACAAATAAGAGTCTGACGATGAAGGTCACGATCGCAATGGTAGATTATTTTGAGGATGAGGAGGATGAAGATGCTTACCCATGAGTCCCAGTTTTCAGGCTGTGGAAAACAGAGGGAGAGCAACAGAGTGAGAAGAAAGGCCATACTGTGAGACTGTGATGTGGCAAACCCTCGTACAAATTCAAGTCCATGTCCATTGCATTCACTGAAACTGCATTGGAAACTGATTTCCAATGCAGGTCCCATGCTCTAAAGCAGTGATACTCAACCCGAGGCTCTAGAGCCACATGTGGCTCCTTTATGGGTAGTTGTGGCTCTTTTAAGTCCTACTTAAAATAAATAAATAAATAAATAAATAAATAAATAAATACATAAATATCTAATAAAATAATGGGAGGAAAGGGACTTTTTTTTTTGGATTGTGGCTCTTCCAAAGGTCTTTTTCTTTGTCAGGGTGGCTCCTGAGTAGGGCAAGGTTGAGTACCACTGCTCTGAACCTACAAACCCATAGTGGTACATCTTCAGCAGAACAAGCAATGCTTGGGAAAATTTGAAATGGGTCATAGAAGGAAGTAGGAAGTAACAAGGTCTAGACTTAAGAGGTGACCACTGTCTTCGAGAATAGTTTAAACTTTATATATCATCCACCTGTATGTGAATGGATTGTACAGAAACGGTGCACTCCAAAATGAATGTCCATTTTAACAAACAATGATTTAATCTTGTATTCAGTCTTAAAAACAATTTTTATTTAAAAAACAACCAAACAATGGGGTATATTAATTTCACTTGAATCAAGACTTGAAACAAAGTACACTATCTTGAAGCGAGGGCTAAACTGCAAAGATGCTGCCTTTTGTTTCCAAAAGCTTGGTCAGGAAAGTGAAAATTATTGGCAGCTATATTTTGATAAAAATTTGATAAAAAAAAAGATTAAATTGCTCGTTAATGTGGACAGCCATGTAATTGCATGTCCTCCCCTTGAAGTGTGTGGTTGTACTGAAGTCTAAGCCGTGACCAGAGCTCAGGATCGTAAGGCTTTGGCAGTGCAGGACTACATCAGAATATTTTAGCTGGAGTAAATAGCAACCACCCTCTCAAAATTGTGGAAGTTCATTAGCACATCTGGATCAAACAGGAGCTGAATATATTTTGAATACTTGTAAAACTTTACAATAATTAATTAATGATTAGTTCATGCTTAATAAGCATTAATTAACCCTTAATTAACAGCCTTGACCGTAAGCTTGCTCCAACCTTAACCTCAGTGACTTGATGCCTCAACTCAAACACGAGCTTAGTTAACATGAACACTATTAGTACATGACACATTAGCTGTTAATTAAGGGTTAGTTAATGCTTTATAAGGATTTACTCAAACAATCAGGGGTTAGCAGAGAAACAGAGTTTATGGCTTGTGAACATTTTTAGATTGCAAAATGCATGAAAATAATATAAACAAGCAGTATACACGTTGTCCCCCACCAGTAATCTAGATCCACCTTTGGGTCAGTCACATTCATTGTCAATGCTGCCCCCTAGCGACACAAAGTCAATGGTACAGTGTGACGAACGAACGAACGAACGAACGAACGAACGAACGAACGAACGAACGAACGAACGAACGGACAGATGGACGGACGGAGACCGATCCATAGTCCCCCCTTTGGTGCGGGACAATTAATGGTCTTATATATATTTATATTATTTCTTTTCTTTGTCAAGTGACAATGGTATAATGCATTTGGAGGTGTCCATTATCAGGAAAGAATTAACTCTGCGGAGGCAAGCGTTTGCTGTCCTCCCCATCATCCATTAATGCCTGCTAAAGGACACCTCATTTGGCATTGTCCCTTACTTCATGAGTACATTGTCCCTTACTTCATGAGTACATTGTCCCTTACTTCATGAGTACATTGTCCCTTACTTCATGTGTACATTGTCCCTTACTTCATGAGTACATTGTCCCTTACTTCATGTGTACATTGTCCCTTACTTCATGTGTACATTGTCCCTTACTTCATGTGTACATTGTCCCTTACTTCATGAGTACATTGTCCCTTACTTCATGACTACATTGTCCCTTACTTCATGAGTACATTGTCCCTTACTTCATGACTACATTGTCCCTTACTTCATGAGTACATTGTCCCTTACTTCATGTGTACATTGTCCCTTACTTCATGAGTACATTGTCCCTTACTTCATGTGTACATTGTCCCTTACTTCATGTGTACATTGTCCCTTACTTCATGTGTACATTGTCCCTTACTTCATGAGTACATTGTCCCTTACTTCATGAGTACATTGTCCCTTACTTCATGAGTACATTGTCCCTTACTTCATGAGTACATTGTCCCTTACTTCATGAGTACATTGTCCCTTACTTCATGAGTACATTGTCCCTTACTTCATGAGTACATTGTCCCTTACTTCATGTGTACATTGTCCCTTACTTCATGAGTACATTGTCCCTTACTTCATGAGTACATTGTCCCTTACTTCATGAGTACATTGTCCCTTACTTCATGAGTACATTGTCCCTTACTTCATGAGTACATTGTCCCTTACTTCATGAGTACATTGTCCCTTACTTCATGAGTACATTGTCCCTTACTTCATGTGTACATTGTCCCTTACTTCATGAGTACATTGTCCCTTACTTCATGTGTACATTGTCCCTTACTTCATGTGTACATTGTCCCTTACTTCATGTGTACATTGTCCCTTACTTCATGAGTACATTGTCCCTTACTTCATGTGTACATTGTCCCTTACTTCATGTGTACATTGTCCCTTACTTCATGAGTACATTGTCCCTTACTTCATGAGTACATTGTCCCTTACTTCATGAGTACATTGTCCCTTACTTCATGTGTACATTGTCCCTTACTTCATGAGTACATTGTCCCTTACTTCATGAGTACATTGTCCCTTACTTCATGAGTACATTGTCCCTTACTTCATGAGTACATTGTCCCTTACTTCATGAGTACATTGTCCCTTACTTCATGTGTACATTGTCCCTTACTTCATGAGTACATTGTCCCTTACTTCATGAGTACATTGTCCCTTACTTCATGTGTACATTGTCCCTCACTTCATGTGTACATTGTCCCTTACTTCATGAGTACATTGTCCCTTACTTCATGAGTACATTGTCCCTTACTTCATGTGTACATTGTCCCTTACTTCATGTGTACATTGTCCCTTACTTCATGAGTACATTGTCCCTTACTTCATGAGTACATTGTCCCTTACTTCATGAGTACATTGTCCCTTACTTCATGTGTACATTGTCCCTTACTTCATGTGTACATTGTCCCTTACTTCATGTGTACATTGTCCCTTACTTCATGTGTACATTGTCCCTTACTTCATGTGTACATTGTCCCTTACTTCATGAGTACATTGTCCCTTACTTCATGAGTACATTGTCCCTTACTTCATGAGTACATTGTCCCTTACTTCATGAGTACATTGTCCCTTACTTCATGAGTACATTGTCCCTTACTTCATGTGTACATTGTCCAGTACATTGTCCCTTACTTCATGAGTACATTGTCCCTTACTTCATGAGTACATTGTCCCTTACTTCATGAGTACATTGTCCCTTACTTCATGAGTACATTGTCCCTTACTTCATGAGTACATTGTCCCTTACTTCATGAGTACATTGTCCCTTACTTCATGACTACATTGTCCCTTACTTCATGAGTACATTGTCCCTTACTTCATGAGTACATTGTCCCTTACTTCATGAGTACATTGTCCCTTACTTCATGAGTACATTGTCCCTTACTTCATGTGTACATTGTCCCTTACTTCATGAGTACATTGTTCCTTACTTCATGAGTACATTGTTCCTTACTTCATGTGTACATTGTCCCTTACTTCATGTGTACATTGTCCCTTACTTCATGTGTACATTGTCCCTTACTTCATGAGTACATTGTCCCTTACTTCATGAGTACATTGTCCCTTACTTCATGAGTACATTGTCCCTTACTTCATGAGTACATTGTCCCTTACTTCATGAGTACATTGTCCCTTACTTCATGTGTACATTGTCCCTTACTTCATGAGTACATTGTCCCTTACTTCTTGAGTACATTGTCCCTTACTTCATGAGTACATTGTCCCTTACTTCATGAGTACATTGTCCCTTACTTCATGAGTACATTGTCCCTTACTTCAAGTGTACATTGTCCCTTACTTCATGAGTACATTGTTCCTTACTTCATGAGTACATTGTTCCTTACTTCATGTGTACATTGTCCCTTACTTCATGTGTACATTGTCCCTTACTTCATGTGTACATTGTCCCTTACTTCATGAGTACATTGTCCCTTACTTCATGAGTACATTGTCCCTTACTTCATGAGTACATTGTCCCTTACTTCATGTGTACATTGTCCCTTACTTCATGAGTACATTGTCCCTTACTTCATGAGTACATTGTCCCTTACTTCATGAGTACATTGTCCCTTACTTCATGAGTACATTGTCCCTTACTTCATGAGTACATTGTCCCTTACTTCATGAGTACATTGTCCCTTACTTCATGTGTACATTGTCCCTTACTTCATGAGTACATTGTCCCTTACTTCATGAGTACATTGTCCCTTACTTCATGAGTACATTGTCCCTTACTTCATGAGTACATTGTCCCTTACTTCATGTGTACATTGTCCCATACTCCATGTGTACTTGAGGCCTGTGGAGAAAGAGGTGAGGGCAGAGCAGGACTATCATCTACAGTTCATGCTGTGGATTGTGCTGGAGCAGAAAGAAGTCACTAAAAGCAGGTTTCTACAGTTCATCATGCCACCATCCACCTGCCGTTTGGTAAACGCAGAGCAGGCAGCACTCGGCACTGCAAACTATGGCAAGCTTAGCAAGTGATTTCATCTTGTATCCAGACTTTTCATGCTTATTTCAAGATAGTTAAGTCAAATTACAGCATTAGTTTAAAGAGATGACACTTTTGTGTGCTATCCTTTTATGCTCGTTTCATGTTAGCCTACTTCTTGAAACATGTCAGAAATGTTTTCATAGCAGCAACAATACAACTGGTCAGCACAGTGAGGTTGATACAACTGGTCAGCACAGTGAGGTTGATACAACTGGTCAGCACAGTGAGGTTGATACAACTGGTCAGCACAGTGAGCACAGTGAGGTTGATACAACTGGTCAGCACAGTGAGGTTGATACAACTGGTCAGCACCGTGACTTTGTCAACAATGTTTCATGAAAGAATTAGCATAAATGAAACCTATCTGGATATGATATAAAATCACTTGTGAAACTTGAATTTCTTTGCGGTGTAAGGCCTCTACAATAGATATGGTCATGCCATGAGTCATCCACCTGTACGGCCGTGGAGGTTTTGCTCGCTGCAGTGTCCAGGTCCATGTCCAACAGGTTGCTGACTGCAGGACTGTCAAACTGACAACAACAGGGATAGGAGGGCTCATTGGCTAACAGCGTGCAATAGAGGAGGGCTCATTGGCTAACAGGGTGCAATAGAGGAGGGTTCATTGGCTAACAGGGTGCAATAGAGGTTGGCTAACAGGGTGCAATAGAGGAGGGCTCATTGGCTAACAGGGTGCAATATAGGAGGGCTCATTGGCTAACAGGGTGCAATAGAGGAGGGCTCATTGGCTAACAGGGTGCAATAGAGCAGGGCTCATTGGCTAACAGGGTGCAATAGAGGAGGGCTCATTTGCTAACAGGGTGCAATAGAGGAGGGCTCATTGGCTAATAGGGTGCAATAGAGGAGGGCTCATTGGCTAACAGGGTGCATTAGAGGAGGGCTCATTGGCTAACAGGGTGCATTAGAGGAGGGCTCATTGGCTAACAGGGTGCAATAGAGGAGGGCTCATTGGCTAACAGGGTGCAATAGAGGAGGATAGAGCAGAGTAAACGACAAGAGAAGAAAAGAGAGAAGAAGAGAAGACAAGACAAGAAAACACAAGAGCACTAGAAACTAAGATGAGAGAGTGGGGTGGGGGGGGGGTGTCCGCAAGAGGCCATGAAAGGGGTTCAAGCTTCTCACACCAGGCAGGTGGTCTTCCATCCAAGGACTAAACACACCAGGTGGTCTCCCATCTAAGGACTAAACACACCAGGTGGTCTCCCATCTAAGGACTAAACACAGCCAAACCTGCTTAGCTTCCCAGACAAGCTAGCAATGTGATGCAGGAGCTATGGTGCTGTGTGATGTTCTGAGGACTAGTGTGTCAGCTAGTGTGTGTGTGAGGAGGGGAAGACCGAGGACATCTTGTGGCTGGTAGAGGATGGCACAGTAGGATTAGGCAATGAAACAGGAGTAGATCATGACACAGGCCATGCTCTCTCTTTATCTTGCTCTCTCTCTCTCTCTCTCTGTCCAAGAAAATCTTCAAAACGGATATACCAAAAACCTTTATTGACATGTGTAGAAAAGGGTCCATAATGGCCCACCGTCAGGCCTGTTCTTGGGGCAGTCGATGCCCACGAACCGGCGCGCCAACGACGTAATGACGATGACATCATCAACGATGACAATGATGACGTTGACAATGAAGAGTCCACCTGTGAGGTCATCGGCGACGTCAGGCGGTCTAGGCTGACTGTGATGGCAGGCGGGACTTTGCGGAGTCACCGATGATGTCATAGCATAGAGTTCACCTGTGAGGTCATCGGCGATGTCAGACATAACATATATAACAAGGTGTTCTGTGACGCTGTATATATTCCTTCCTTATACTTCTTCTTTCCTATTCTACTTCATAATGTCTACCCTTCCCACGACCAAATCCGAACCCGAGCTGAATCCTGGCTGTCTTACAACCAGCCAGGCCCTGGTGACTGGCTGCCTTACAACCAGCCAGGCCACGAGTGGTATTCCTTCAACCGCGTCCGAGGACCGACATCTCTGTGGTTCTGATCGACCACTGCCCGTGAGCCCTCAACTACGATCCAGCACACTTCACGAGGCAAGCCCACAAGCTTCCTCACACATGTTTATGAGATAGGTTTGTAAATGCTACATGTAGATACACATGTTGGTGGTGAGTGATTGGTCAAAGGAGGAGGATGTTACTGTAAATATGTGTTTTTTTAAACTTCAAATTATCTCAAAAACTCGAAAACCTCACAGGTGGACCATGAGGTTCCAAAGTACAAAGTTGTAGAGTATGGTGACCTGTATAATGTGGACCAGGTTTGGTGAAAATTGGCCTCATGGTGTGGAAGTTATAGGTTCAACGTAAAACCTTTAGCACCACCTGCAGGCCGATTGGGTTCATAGTAATGGTTACCAATATCTGTAATTGGCCTAAATTCGATGTCTCACAGACATTTGCACTAATGTCTATGAAGAATAATAAAGCAGCACAAAAACAATATGGTTTCAGCTTCCCGACTGCAAACATGTAACAGAACAGAACAGAATAGAATAGAATAGAATAGAACCGAATACACAAGAATCGAATCGAATCAAATCGAATCGAATCGAATCTTATATAAAATGGAGTAAGTGGGTTCTGCAATTTTGCTCATGTTTTGGTGCTCACGTTCTTGGTCACGTTTTTGGTTACACTCAAGCAATTGTGATGTCACTGATAATGTCACTATGACATTCTCGTGATGTCACTGATGAGGGCCAGCTTGGCGAGGTGCAGGGTGGGCGAATCAAGTGCACTTAGCGTGAGATGCCTAGTAGAATAGAATAGAATAGTATAGAATAGAATAGTATAGAATAGAATAGAATAGAATAGAATAGAGGAGGACTATGAGGAGGAGGCCAGGGGAAGGAATAACTGAAGGCCCTGACCTGTACAGGAGAGGACAGCGGAGAGTTAAAGCGCTATTCCGCTGTTTACAGACACACTGACCTGTGATGGGGAAGTGACGCTGATATCAGGTGCAGCTGCAGCATCAAACAGGTTAATGATGTTCTCTGTCTTCAGCTCCTTGGATGGAGTCGCCTTGGGAGGAGGAGGCACTGCTGGTCTCAGCTGGGAAGGAGACAGGGAGAGACCATTGTTGATTAAGAAAGGGAAGGAGACAGGGAGAGACCATTGTTGATTAAGAAAATATAGCTATAGTAACTTGGCATTGACTTGTCTGACATTATATGGGATAGGAGTCTGTCTATGATACAACTCTGCTCAGTTAATAGTAGACACCAGCTGATCCAATTTAAAGTTACTCACCGTCTTCACTATTCGAAGCAGAAATTGCACAAGATTTACTCGTCTGTCTCACCACTGTGTGACAGGTGTCGGGTGTCGGAGGGCACTCTGTCTCATGCCTTTTGGTCGTGCCCTTTACTGACCGGATTTTGGGCCAAAATATTTGATTGGTACTCTAAGGCCTACAAAATAACCCTTCAGCGGAGGCAGAACTCGCCATCTTCGGCTGCTCGGAGTCCTCTCTGAACTTCCCTACAGCTGTGCAGCAGTCTCTGTCACAGGGGACAATTGTTGCCAAGAAACTCATTCTGCAGAAATGGAAGTCCCCACTCCACCCTGTTTTCAGTTGTGGTTGGCGGACATGATCTCCATCATACGAATGGAGAGACTCAGGTTCTTGAGGACCAACTCACCTGGGAGATTTCAAACTATTTGGGACCCGTTTCTGGCCTACCTTGACGAGGTTAGGGGTGATGGGTGACTCGCCCGGCCGGTCTTCCTCCCTCGCGTGGATTCCACTCATTTGTATATATGTACTGTATATATATTTGCAAGCATAATTTATGTATATTTACAAGCTGTAACTGGTGGTACTAGTGTATGTATGTTTTTTCTTTCTTTTCTTTTACTGTGTGTTTGTTTTTGGTTTGTTTTTCTGTGTTCTAAAACCTAAATTGCTAAATAAAATATTAAAAAAGAAAAGAAAATATAGCTATAGTATACTTCCTCATTCGAAGAGCAGGCTTCAGGTGGAAAGAAGAGACCGCTAATGTGTGTGTGTGTGTGTGTGTGTGTGTGTGTGTGTGTGTGTGTGTGTGTGTGTGTGTGTGTGTGCTTCTCTACTGTACCTTGGATGGAGACTTGGGGATGGGGGGTGGTCCTCCTGGCCTGAGAGTATGATTCGATGCATCTTTGCCAGCACCACTGAGAGAGAGAAGAAAAGAAAGACAGAGAGAGAGAGAGAGAGAGAGAGAGAGAGAGAATGGCAGAGGGGAGAAGGATAAAGAATGATTTGAGAGAAAGTAACATGGGCTGGGTAGCAAACAAGGGAGAGAAGGACGAAAGGGATACTACTACAGTACTAGAAAGGATGAAAGAAGGGAGGAGGCTACTAGAATAATACTGGGCATGCTCTACCAGAGTCCAAGCAGAGAGACGTTGTCATTGCAAGTGCTGTCATGCAAGAAAAGTGAGATTCCCTTCCTCCCTCCCTCCCTCCCTCCCTCCCTCCCTCCATT
>NW_028151345.1:0-43798 GCF_964638095.1 Poromitra crassiceps
GGGTCTGACCCCTCCTCCATGTAATTCCCACTATTGCCTACACACTCAGGCCTATCGTGCCCCTCGGGCGCCTGGTGCTGGTCTGTGGGGAGACGACAGGGCTCTGTAGTATGCCAGTCCCAAGGGCCTGTGTATTGGCCCTCCTCCACACTAAGGTGTCTTTGAGTATCGTCGGCTAGGGCCACAGTATCTTGCTGTGGGGGCTGCCATGGGTAGTATGTCTCATCCCCCCAGTCTGGATTTTGTGACTGGGGGTCGTCCTTAACTATGTCACCCGTGTATGGTGGCCTACATTTGGTGCATATATCTGAATAGCAACCAGTGCCATCACATGCAGCCACTAGCCTAGGTGCCGCTGGTGCTCTACCTCTCACTGTCAGGTTCTGTTCGGATTCTGGTCCTGATACGGACTCATCCCTAAACTCTAAAGCCCTGTATGGGCTGGGTTGCTGTTGCCTAGGCTCTATGTTGGACGCCTGGCTGTTGGGAGGCCTCTGTTGCAGTGGATTTTGCTCTGGGCGTATGTTAGGGCTTCTATGAGACACCCTGGGCGGATGTGTAACTACCCTAGACCCCAGGCGTGTGAGTGATCTGCCCCTCTTTTTAGACATGACTGCCCAGGCTTTTTTGTTTGATGCTGTTTAATGACTGCTATTTATTCAGACAGTCAGGCGTCTCAATGTGGACGCTGTGCAGATTTGTTTGCCGACACGGGCCTACCTGGCTGCTAGTTGCTTCTTTTTTGAAGCACAAAATGGCGTCTCCCCTGCCCCTGCTTGTTCTAGCTCTGGGTCACAGGTGGTCGCACAATTGCAGCTACTCTACCCAGCTTTCTCTGCTAAATTGCCGCTTCTTCTTAGCTCTGATAAGAGCTTTTTTAGCCCTTAGAAGGGCTATTTCTTCTGGTCCTGATAAGGACCTTTTTGCTGCTTGCTCTTGATTTTGGTCCGCGTGTCTTTCTTGAACGCGTCCAATAAGGAACTTAGGTCATAGAAAATCGTCAACTTAATCTGTAACACGACGCGTTTCGATCATCAAGGATCTCATCAGGTGTTTTCAAGTTGACTGTGATCAAAAAATGTGACTTAGTGGGTCTTCAATGAGGCTTGAGTGAAAAAAGAGCTTTTGCAGCGATGCGGTCTGTTCGGTTGTCTCCAGCACAGTGAGCTCATCGCAGAGCGAGCCGCTTCACTGGCTGGAGGGGCGTGGTTAAGCTCCCACCCCAGAGAAAGTATTTTACTCTGGCACCTAAGTGACGCACTTTCTCATACTATTAACCTCTCATAAAATTTTCTGAATAGAAAATAAATTACTTTGAATAAAAGTAAGTATGAAACAAAAAGAAATGGTTCAAAAATTCCATTCCCTCGACCTTTCGTGGTCTGTTCCAGTTTTGGGGTGCCACCCTGCAAGGTCGGACGCCTGCCATGCCGCCCCTCGCAATACAAGTCCATGCATATCCCTGTGTGTGTTTTGATTGTGAGCCTGTGCCATGGGACAAATCCACCATGTGGTTGAGTCCCCCTTGCATCAGGTGAACAATCAAAATCACACTTAACCACATTCTACATCCTGGCATTTACTGGCCCTCAGCATGTAATGCCTTCTTGGATCAATGTTTGAACACCTCTGGATCACAGGATGTGTAAGTATGTCACCCACAAGCACCCCGGTACACCCTCATGGTGTCCAAACCATGAAGTCCCCATCAATGCTCAGGGGAGACCTCTCACACACCCCATGACCCCAGGGTCAAGACAGTGACAGCAATATTGGGCCTTCAAATTAAGGCATGCTATTACCATTTGATTTCCTCCACTCTAATTGATCTATGTTGTATGTTCAATGTCCCAATTAAATTTAGGGTTAGGCCAGGGTGACAATTTTCTTTAGGGGTAAACTTGGTTCGGTTTAGGGCCTAGATCTAATTAAACGTGAATTGGAGGGGTTAAGGTGTGTATTTATAATAGGATGGGGTTAGTTAACTGCACAATAAGGTGATTGGTTAAGTTCAGGCACTAAAGGGCGTGGTTAGGTTATGGGTTAAGGGATAGGCGATGGTTATGTCTATACAAAATGCCTAGGTTAGGTTTAGGCATATGTGTTTACATGCATAAGCAGTGTTATATTTAGGCTGAAGTACGGCCTTCAAATTGCTCGATTTGGCTTGTCACTGCTATGACTGTTACACAAAGCACTAGGCTAGGCATCTGTTATGACATATATAAGCAGTGTTATATTGGGCTAAAGTATGGCCTTCAAAGTGCTCGACCAGGCTTAAGCACTGCTGTGGCTGTTCTGTTTACATTGTGTGCTTTAAAACAAGCTCAGCAACAAGAACAGTGTTTCTCATGTGATGCCTGCTTGGGTCAATGCCTGGACACCTTTGAATCACAGGATACACCAGTGTGCCACCTCCAAGCACTCAAGCACACTCTCATGGTATCCAAACCATGAAGTCCCCTCCAATGCTCAGGAGGGACTCCTCGTGCACCCCGCGACCCCAGGGTCAAGACAGTGACACCAATACTGGGCCTTCAAACTGAGACTCCTGATTACATTCCTGGCCTTTCAAACTAGGTGTTAAGCCTTGTAACAGGGATATTAAATAAGGGGGCAAAACCAACTTAAATCGTAGGAGAGGTTTATAGTTCCATCTAGTGGTTGAGACAAGGCCTAACATGGCTTTTAAGTGTGTAAGTGGGAGCCAGGCAGGGCTTTTCTGCATGTCAGACATGTCCAATGTTATGCAGTTTAAAAATCAGCATCAAATTGTGGAGACCTGGTTCTGGCCTCCACAGCAAGGTCATACCATGACCTTTGCCAGACATGACTGTACTATGCAGTTAGTCAGCATCAAAGGCCTTGTTATGACCTTTAAGTGAGGGTCTTTGTTGTTTTTAAGTAGTTTAACAACTTTTTGTACACCAGGTTGGTGTTATAATTGTATCCACTGCATCTTCATCATAAAGCATTCAAGATTGGGTCCTGGGTGATAGAAAACAGGGGCCTGGCCACTCGGCACAATGTCAGGATCTGGCCGGGTTAGGTTTGGGGGAAAAGTTGTGACCGAGGCTAAAGGCCTCGGTCTATGGCACGCTCTCGATAACACTGCCCTGAGCGTCCCATCACCAGGTCCCTGCTCCCTATGCAACTCCCATGGACGGCTCTCTTGTTACTGAGATGAAGTGAGAAATGGCTCCCCTAAATACCATTAAAGACTACGCATACTGCGGCTTGTAACTGTGGTGTATACCAAATAAGTGTGCCCTCTGAGAAACAATTAGACTTGTGCCTAGTGTTGGTCTGTTTCTCATAGAGGCCTGTGAGTGACTCCAACACACTTTACCTGTCACCACCGTGACTGTGTGTGTTGTGCCTGAGAGGTAGAGATAGAATGAGAGAACATTGGCTTTTTAGTGGATGTATATCCTTTTAGTAAGAGGATGTATGTCCTTCTTATTGAGTGTGTCTCAACCAATGTTCTAACATTCGCTGAGCTGTGTCTGCTGTCCAGTGAATATTGTCCCCCTGTGTCATAAACTGCTGGGATGGCAACAGGGGTATTGTTCTCAGTCTCTCTCCTATGATGTGGTTCAAGTATTCAAGCATCTCAGCCGATTGATAGGGCAGATGCTGTGAATAATTCACCAACGGGACCCATATTCTTGCCAGGGGAAAGCGCTCTTGTAAGGCTGTGACCGCTTGAATCATCTGTCTGTGCAGGGTAGATCTGTCTATCCAGGCATGGCAATTAATCCCCACGGCCAGGATGACCTTTGTGACCTCTGTACAGACAGTTGTATGGGTCATAAGAGCAGGAACATGGCCAAAATGGGCACCAGGGTAACTGTCAATCTGCAGTTGGGGGCATCTGAACCTGTGTATGTTTTTCAGGTTCGAATCCCCTAGGAGCAACCACTGTGTGTTAGTGGTTAGAACCCAATCCCTATATTTGTTTGGTGTGGAGGCATGCCTAGTGGGTTTCTGGTTCTTAGGTGGGGCGGTGCGCCACCTGACTGAGCAGGTGTGTTTGACCTCTGCACTATGTACGAGTGAGGTCACAGGCCCAGGCCCTACTTCCAGTCTCTGACTCTGTGTTGCAGAGCTGTCACATTCGGACGAGGGTGTGTCACGGTCAGTATGGATGTCTCTCTGAGTAGCATCCCTGACATTAAGCATTAATACTGCTGCAGGCTTATGTATAACTGCTGCTTGTTGTGGGGGCGTAGCGTAACCCACAGATGACACCGCCGCTGTTTCACCTTTAACCTTGGCCTCTATCATGGCCTCAGCTGTTTTTACAGTATGTGACTGCAGTGAGGCCATGGCTTTGTGTGCCCATCTTGTTGCTGTTTCAAAAGGCCCATGCCACTCTGAATCTGTCATATGTGGCATGGTGTTAATCTCAGCCTGCATCCTGGCCATATAGTGGCTCCGCAGGCTCCTTAAAGTAGCCATTTCCCATTGTCTCGCATGTCCCTCTAAGATTTGGTCTAACTCTGGGGTGGGACCAAATGGTCGGACTGCGGCAATGAGTGTTCCAGTAATTTTGCTGATCCCTGGTGGAGGAGTGTCCTGGGTCACAAATGCTAAATGGTGAGAGGCCCTAATAATAGCTAGCATGACCTTAGCTTTGTCCCTATGTTGAGGGTCTGACCCCTCCTCCATGTAATTCCCACTATTGCCTACACACTCAGGCCTATCGTGCCCCTCGGGCGCCTGGTGCTGGTCTGTGGGGAGACGACAGGGCTCTGTAGTATGCCAGTCCCAAGGGCCTGTGTATTGGCCCTCCTCCACACTAAGGTGTCTTTGAGTATCGTCGGCTAGGGCCACAGTATCTTGCTGTGGGGGCTGCCATGGGTAGTATGTCTCATCCCCCCAGTCTGGATTTTGTGACTGGGGGTCGTCCTTAACTATGTCACCCGTGTATGGTGGCCTACATTTGGTGCATATATCTGAATAGCAACCAGTGCCATCACATGCAGCCACTAGCCTAGGTGCCGCTGGTGCTCTACCTCTCACTGTCAGGTTCTGTTCGGATTCTGGTCCTGATACGGACTCATCCCTAAACTCTAAAGCCCTGTATGGGCTGGGTTGCTGTTGCCTAGGCTCTATGTTGGACGCCTGGCTGTTGGGAGGCCTCTGTTGCAGTGGATTTTGCTCTGGGCGTATGTTAGGGCTTCTATGAGACACCCTGGGCGGATGTGTAACTACCCTAGACCCCAGGCGTGTGAGTGATCTGCCCCTCTTTTTAGACATGACTGCCCAGGCTTTTTTGTTTGATGCTGTTTAATGACTGCTATTTATTCAGACAGTCAGGCGTCTCAATGTGGACGCTGTGCAGATTTGTTTGCCGACACGGGCCTACCTGGCTGCTAGTTGCTTCTTTTTTGAAGCACAAAATGGCGTCTCCCCTGCCCCTGCTTGTTCTAGCTCTGGGTCACAGGTGGTCGCACAATTGCAGCTACTCTACCCAGCTTTCTCTGCTAAATTGCCGCTTCTTCTTAGCTCTGATAAGAGCTTTTTTAGCCCTTAGAAGGGCTATTTCTTCTGGTCCTGATAAGGACCTTTTTGCTGCTTGCTCTTGATTTTGGTCCGCGTGTCTTTCTTGAACGCGTCCAATAAGGAACTTAGGTCATAGAAAATCGTCAACTTAATCTGTAACACGACGCGTTTCGATCATCAAGGATCTCATCAGGTGTTTTCAAGTTGACTGTGATCAAAAAATGTGACTTAGTGGGTCTTCAATGAGGCTTGAGTGAAAAAAGAGCTTTTGCAGCGATGCGGTCTGTTCGGTTGTCTCCAGCACAGTGAGCTCATCGCAGAGCGAGCCGCTTCACTGGCTGGAGGGGCGTGGTTAAGCTCCCACCCCAGAGAAAGTATTTTACTCTGGCACCTAAGTGACGCACTTTCTCATACTATTAACCTCTCATAAAATTTTCTGAATAGAAAATAAATTACTTTGAATAAAAGTAAGTATGAAACAAAAAGAAATGGTTCAAAAATTCCATTCCCTCGACCTTTCGTGGTCTGTTCCAGTTTTGGGGTGCCACCCTGCAAGGTCGGACGCCTGCCATGCCGCCCCTCGCAATACAAGTCCATGCATATCCCTGTGTGTGTTTTGATTGTGAGCCTGTGCCATGGGACAAATCCACCATGTGGTTGAGTCCCCCTTGCATCAGGTGAACAATCAAAATCACACTTAACCACATTCTACATCCTGGCATTTACTGGCCCTCAGCATGTAATGCCTTCTTGGATCAATGTTTGAACACCTCTGGATCACAGGATGTGTAAGTATGTCACCCACAAGCACCCCGGTACACCCTCATGGTGTCCAAACCATGAAGTCCCCATCAATGCTCAGGGGAGACCTCTCACACACCCCATGACCCCAGGGTCAAGACAGTGACAGCAATATTGGGCCTTCAAATTAAGGCATGCTATTACAATTTGATTTCCTCCACTCTAATTGATCTATGTTGTATGTTCAATGTCCCAATTAAATTTAGGGTTAGGCCAGGGTGACAATTTTCTTTAGGGGTAAACTTGGTTCGGTTTAGGGCCTAGATCTAATTAAACGTGAATTGGAGGGGTTAAGGTGTGTATTTATAATAGGATGGGGTTAGTTAACTGCACAATAAGGTGATTGGTTAAGTTCAGGCACTAAAGGGCGTGGTTAGGTTATGGGTTAAGGGATAGGCGATGGTTATGTCTATACAAAATGCCTAGGTTAGGTTTAGGCATATGTGTTTACATGCATAAGCAGTGTTATATTTAGGCTGAAGTACGGCCTTCAAATTGCTCGATTTGGCTTGTCACTGCTATGACTGTTACACAAAGCACTAGGCTAGGCATCTGTTATGACATATATAAGCAGTGTTATATTGGGCTAAAGTATGGCCTTCAAAGTGCTCGACCAGGCTTAAGCACTGCTGTGGCTGTTCTGTTTACATTGTGTGCTTTAAAACAAGCTCAGCAACAAGAACAGTGTTTCTCATGTGATGCCTGCTTGGGTCAATGCCTGGACACCTTTGAATCACAGGATACACCAGTGTGCCACCTCCAAGCACTCAAGCACACTCTCATGGTATCCAAACCATGAAGTCCCCTCCAATGCTCAGGAGGGACTCCTCGTGCACCCCGCGACCCCAGGGTCAAGACAGTGACACCAATACTGGGCCTTCAAACTGAGACTCCTGATTACATTCCTGGCCTTTCAAACTAGGTGTTAAGCCTTGTAACAGGGATATTAAATAAGGGGGCAAAACCAACTTAAATCGTAGGAGAGGTTTATAGTTCCATCTAGTGGTTGAGACAAGGCCTAACATGGCTTTTAAGTGTGTAAGTGGGAGCCAGGCAGGGCTTTTCTGCATGTCAGACATGTCCAATGTTATGCAGTTTAAAAATCAGCATCAAATTGTGGAGACCTGGTTCTGGCCTCCACAGCAAGGTCATACCATGACCTTTGCCAGACATGACTGTACTATGCAGTTAGTCAGCATCAAAGGCCTTGTTATGACCTTTAAGTGAGGGTCTTTGTTGTTTTTAAGTAGTTTAACAACTTTTTGTACACCAGGTTGGTGTTATAATTGTATCCACTGCATCTTCATCATAAAGCATTCAAGATTGGGTCCTGGGTGATAGAAAACAGGGGCCTGGCCACTCGGCACAATGTCAGGATCTGGCCGGGTTAGGTTTGGGGGAAAAGTTGTGACCGAGGCTAAAGGCCTCGGTCTATGGCACGCTCTCGATAACACTGCCCTGAGCGTCCCATCACCAGGTCCCTGCTCCCTATGCAACTCCCATGGACGGCTCTCTTGTTACTGAGATGAAGTGAGAAATGGCTCCCCTAAATACCATTAAAGACTACGCATACTGCGGCTTGTAACTGTGGTGTATACCAAATAAGTGTGCCCTCTGAGAAACAATTAGACTTGTGCCTAGTGTTGGTCTGTTTCTCATAGAGGCCTGTGAGTGACTCCAACACACTTTACCTGTCACCACCGTGACTGTGTGTGTTGTGCCTGAGAGGTAGAGATAGAATGAGAGAACATTGGCTTTTTAGTGGATGTATATCCTTTTAGTAAGAGGATGTATGTCCTTCTTATTGAGTGTGTCTCAACCAATGTTCTAACATTCGCTGAGCTGTGTCTGCTGTCCAGTGAATATTGTCCCCCTGTGTCATAAACTGCTGGGATGGCAACAGGGGTATTGTTCTCAGTCTCTCTCCTATGATGTGGTTCAAGTATTCAAGCATCTCAGCCGATTGATAGGGCAGATGCTGTGAATAATTCACCAACGGGACCCATATTCTTGCCAGGGGAAAGCGCTCTTGTAAGGCTGTGACCGCTTGAATCATCTGTCTGTGCAGGGTAGATCTGTCTATCCAGGCATGGCAATTAATCCCCACGGCCAGGATGACCTTTGTGACCTCTGTACAGACAGTTGTATGGGTCATAAGAGCAGGAACATGGCCAAAATGGGCACCAGGGTAACTGTCAATCTGCAGTTGGGGGCATCTGAACCTGTGTATGTTTTTCAGGTTCGAATCCCCTAGGAGCAACCACTGTGTGTTAGTGGTTAGAACCCAATCCCTATATTTGTTTGGTGTGGAGGCATGCCTAGTGGGTTTCTGGTTCTTAGGTGGGGCGGTGCGCCACCTGACTGAGCAGGTGTGTTTGACCTCTGCACTATGTACGAGTGAGGTCACAGGCCCAGGCCCTACTTCCAGTCTCTGACTCTGTGTTGCAGAGCTGTCACATTCGGACGAGGGTGTGTCACGGTCAGTATGGATGTCTCTCTGAGTAGCATCCCTGACATTAAGCATTAATACTGCTGCAGGCTTATGTATAACTGCTGCTTGTTGTGGGGGCGTAGCGTAACCCACAGATGACACCGCCGCTGTTTCACCTTTAACCTTGGCCTCTATCATGGCCTCAGCTGTTTTTACAGTATGTGACTGCAGTGAGGCCATGGCTTTGTGTGCCCATCTTGTTGCTGTTTCAAAAGGCCCATGCCACTCTGAATCTGTCATATGTGGCATGGTGTTAATCTCAGCCTGCATCCTGGCCATATAGTGGCTCCGCAGGCTCCTTAAAGTAGCCATTTCCCATTGTCTCGCATGTCCCTCTAAGATTTGGTCTAACTCTGGGGTGGGACCAAATGGTCGGACTGCGGCAATGAGTGTTCCAGTAATTTTGCTGATCCCTGGTGGAGGAGTGTCCTGGGTCACAAATGCTAAATGGTGAGAGGCCCTAATAATAGCTAGCATGACCTTAGCTTTGTCCCTATGTTGAGGGTCTGACCCCTCCTCCATGTAATTCCCACTATTGCCTACACACTCAGGCCTATCGTGCCCCTCGGGCGCCTGGTGCTGGTCTGTGGGGAGACGACAGGGCTCTGTAGTATGCCAGTCCCAAGGGCCTGTGTATTGGCCCTCCTCCACACTAAGGTGTCTTTGAGTATCGTCGGCTAGGGCCACAGTATCTTGCTGTGGGGGCTGCCATGGGTAGTATGTCTCATCCCCCCAGTCTGGATTTTGTGACTGGGGGTCGTCCTTAACTATGTCACCCGTGTATGGTGGCCTACATTTGGTGCATATATCTGAATAGCAACCAGTGCCATCACATGCAGCCACTAGCCTAGGTGCCGCTGGTGCTCTACCTCTCACTGTCAGGTTCTGTTCGGATTCTGGTCCTGATACGGACTCATCCCTAAACTCTAAAGCCCTGTATGGGCTGGGTTGCTGTTGCCTAGGCTCTATGTTGGACGCCTGGCTGTTGGGAGGCCTCTGTTGCAGTGGATTTTGCTCTGGGCGTATGTTAGGGCTTCTATGAGACACCCTGGGCGGATGTGTAACTACCCTAGACCCCAGGCGTGTGAGTGATCTGCCCCTCTTTTTAGACATGACTGCCCAGGCTTTTTTGTTTGATGCTGTTTAATGACTGCTATTTATTCAGACAGTCAGGCGTCTCAATGTGGACGCTGTGCAGATTTGTTTGCCGACACGGGCCTACCTGGCTGCTAGTTGCTTCTTTTTTGAAGCACAAAATGGCGTCTCCCCTGCCCCTGCTTGTTCTAGCTCTGGGTCACAGGTGGTCGCACAATTGCAGCTACTCTACCCAGCTTTCTCTGCTAAATTGCCGCTTCTTCTTAGCTCTGATAAGAGCTTTTTTAGCCCTTAGAAGGGCTATTTCTTCTGGTCCTGATAAGGACCTTTTTGCTGCTTGCTCTTGATTTTGGTCCGCGTGTCTTTCTTGAACGCGTCCAATAAGGAACTTAGGTCATAGAAAATCGTCAACTTAATCTGTAACACGACGCGTTTCGATCATCAAGGATCTCATCAGGTGTTTTCAAGTTGACTGTGATCAAAAAATGTGACTTAGTGGGTCTTCAATGAGGCTTGAGTGAAAAAAGAGCTTTTGCAGCGATGCGGTCTGTTCGGTTGTCTCCAGCACAGTGAGCTCATCGCAGAGCGAGCCGCTTCACTGGCTGGAGGGGCGTGGTTAAGCTCCCACCCCAGAGAAAGTATTTTACTCTGGCACCTAAGTGACGCACTTTCTCATACTATTAACCTCTCATAAAATTTTCTGAATAGAAAATAAATTACTTTGAATAAAAGTAAGTATGAAACAAAAAGAAATGGTTCAAAAATTCCATTCCCTCGACCTTTCGTGGTCTGTTCCAGTTTTGGGGTGCCACCCTGCAAGGTCGGACGCCTGCCATGCCGCCCCTCGCAATACAAGTCCATGCATATCCCTGTGTGTGTTTTGATTGTGAGCCTGTGCCATGGGACAAATCCACCATGTGGTTGAGTCCCCCTTGCATCAGGTGAACAATCAAAATCACACTTAACCACATTCTACATCCTGGCATTTACTGGCCCTCAGCATGTAATGCCTTCTTGGATCAATGTTTGAACACCTCTGGATCACAGGATGTGTAAGTATGTCACCCACAAGCACCCCGGTACACCCTCATGGTGTCCAAACCATGAAGTCCCCATCAATGCTCAGGGGAGACCTCTCACACACCCCATGACCCCAGGGTCAAGACAGTGACAGCAATATTGGGCCTTCAAATTAAGGCATGCTATTACCATTTGATTTCCTCCACTCTAATTGATCTATGTTGTATGTTCAATGTCCCAATTAAATTTAGGGTTAGGCCAGGGTGACAATTTTCTTTAGGGGTAAACTTGGTTCGGTTTAGGGCCTAGATCTAATTAAACGTGAATTGGAGGGGTTAAGGTGTGTATTTATAATAGGATGGGGTTAGTTAACTGCACAATAAGGTGATTGGTTAAGTTCAGGCACTAAAGGGCGTGGTTAGGTTATGGGTTAAGGGATAGGCGATGGTTATGTCTATACAAAATGCCTAGGTTAGGTTTAGGCATATGTGTTTACATGCATAAGCAGTGTTATATTTAGGCTGAAGTACGGCCTTCAAATTGCTCGATTTGGCTTGTCACTGCTATGACTGTTACACAAAGCACTAGGCTAGGCATCTGTTATGACATATATAAGCAGTGTTATATTGGGCTAAAGTATGGCCTTCAAAGTGCTCGACCAGGCTTAAGCACTGCTGTGGCTGTTCTGTTTACATTGTGTGCTTTAAAACAAGCTCAGCAACAAGAACAGTGTTTCTCATGTGATGCCTGCTTGGGTCAATGCCTGGACACCTTTGAATCACAGGATACACCAGTGTGCCACCTCCAAGCACTCAAGCACACTCTCATGGTATCCAAACCATGAAGTCCCCTCCAATGCTCAGGAGGGACTCCTCGTGCACCCCGCGACCCCAGGGTCAAGACAGTGACACCAATACTGGGCCTTCAAACTGAGACTCCTGATTACATTCCTGGCCTTTCAAACTAGGTGTTAAGCCTTGTAACAGGGATATTAAATAAGGGGGCAAAACCAACTTAAATCGTAGGAGAGGTTTATAGTTCCATCTAGTGGTTGAGACAAGGCCTAACATGGCTTTTAAGTGTGTAAGTGGGAGCCAGGCAGGGCTTTTCTGCATGTCAGACATGTCCAATGTTATGCAGTTTAAAAATCAGCATCAAATTGTGGAGACCTGGTTCTGGCCTCCACAGCAAGGTCATACCATGACCTTTGCCAGACATGACTGTACTATGCAGTTAGTCAGCATCAAAGGCCTTGTTATGACCTTTAAGTGAGGGTCTTTGTTGTTTTTAAGTAGTTTAACAACTTTTTGTACACCAGGTTGGTGTTATAATTGTATCCACTGCATCTTCATCATAAAGCATTCAAGATTGGGTCCTGGGTGATAGAAAACAGGGGCCTGGCCACTCGGCACAATGTCAGGATCTGGCCGGGTTAGGTTTGGGGGAAAAGTTGTGACCGAGGCTAAAGGCCTCGGTCTATGGCACGCTCTCGATAACACTGCCCTGAGCGTCCCATCACCAGGTCCCTGCTCCCTATGCAACTCCCATGGACGGCTCTCTTGTTACTGAGATGAAGTGAGAAATGGCTCCCCTAAATACCATTAAAGACTACGCATACTGCGGCTTGTAACTGTGGTGTATACCAAATAAGTGTGCCCTCTGAGAAACAATTAGACTTGTGCCTAGTGTTGGTCTGTTTCTCATAGAGGCCTGTGAGTGACTCCAACACACTTTACCTGTCACCACCGTGACTGTGTGTGTTGTGCCTGAGAGGTAGAGATAGAATGAGAGAACATTGGCTTTTTAGTGGATGTATATCCTTTTAGTAAGAGGATGTATGTCCTTCTTATTGAGTGTGTCTCAACCAATGTTCTAACATTCGCTGAGCTGTGTCTGCTGTCCAGTGAATATTGTCCCCCTGTGTCATAAACTGCTGGGATGGCAACAGGGGTATTGTTCTCAGTCTCTCTCCTATGATGTGGTTCAAGTATTCAAGCATCTCAGCCGATTGATAGGGCAGATGCTGTGAATAATTCACCAACGGGACCCATATTCTTGCCAGGGGAAAGCGCTCTTGTAAGGCTGTGACCGCTTGAATCATCTGTCTGTGCAGGGTAGATCTGTCTATCCAGGCATGGCAATTAATCCCCACGGCCAGGATGACCTTTGTGACCTCTGTACAGACAGTTGTATGGGTCATAAGAGCAGGAACATGGCCAAAATGGGCACCAGGGTAACTGTCAATCTGCAGTTGGGGGCATCTGAACCTGTGTATGTTTTTCAGGTTCGAATCCCCTAGGAGCAACCACTGTGTGTTAGTGGTTAGAACCCAATCCCTATATTTGTTTGGTGTGGAGGCATGCCTAGTGGGTTTCTGGTTCTTAGGTGGGGCGGTGCGCCACCTGACTGAGCAGGTGTGTTTGACCTCTGCACTATGTACGAGTGAGGTCACAGGCCCAGGCCCTACTTCCAGTCTCTGACTCTGTGTTGCAGAGCTGTCACATTCGGACGAGGGTGTGTCACGGTCAGTATGGATGTCTCTCTGAGTAGCATCCCTGACATTAAGCATTAATACTGCTGCAGGCTTATGTATAACTGCTGCTTGTTGTGGGGGCGTAGCGTAACCCACAGATGACACCGCCGCTGTTTCACCTTTAACCTTGGCCTCTATCATGGCCTCAGCTGTTTTTACAGTATGTGACTGCAGTGAGGCCATGGCTTTGTGTGCCCATCTTGTTGCTGTTTCAAAAGGCCCATGCCACTCTGAATCTGTCATATGTGGCATGGTGTTAATCTCAGCCTGCATCCTGGCCATATAGTGGCTCCGCAGGCTCCTTAAAGTAGCCATTTCCCATTGTCTCGCATGTCCCTCTAAGATTTGGTCTAACTCTGGGGTGGGACCAAATGGTCGGACTGCGGCAATGAGTGTTCCAGTAATTTTGCTGATCCCTGGTGGAGGAGTGTCCTGGGTCACAAATGCTAAATGGTGAGAGGCCCTAATAATAGCTAGCATGACCTTAGCTTTGTCCCTATGTTGAGGGTCTGACCCCTCCTCCATGTAATTCCCACTATTGCCTACACACTCAGGCCTATCGTGCCCCTCGGGCGCCTGGTGCTGGTCTGTGGGGAGACGACAGGGCTCTGTAGTATGCCAGTCCCAAGGGCCTGTGTATTGGCCCTCCTCCACACTAAGGTGTCTTTGAGTATCGTCGGCTAGGGCCACAGTATCTTGCTGTGGGGGCTGCCATGGGTAGTATGTCTCATCCCCCCAGTCTGGATTTTGTGACTGGGGGTCGTCCTTAACTATGTCACCCGTGTATGGTGGCCTACATTTGGTGCATATATCTGAATAGCAACCAGTGCCATCACATGCAGCCACTAGCCTAGGTGCCGCTGGTGCTCTACCTCTCACTGTCAGGTTCTGTTCGGATTCTGGTCCTGATACGGACTCATCCCTAAACTCTAAAGCCCTGTATGGGCTGGGTTGCTGTTGCCTAGGCTCTATGTTGGACGCCTGGCTGTTGGGAGGCCTCTGTTGCAGTGGATTTTGCTCTGGGCGTATGTTAGGGCTTCTATGAGACACCCTGGGCGGATGTGTAACTACCCTAGACCCCAGGCGTGTGAGTGATCTGCCCCTCTTTTTAGACATGACTGCCCAGGCTTTTTTGTTTGATGCTGTTTAATGACTGCTATTTATTCAGACAGTCAGGCGTCTCAATGTGGACGCTGTGCAGATTTGTTTGCCGACACGGGCCTACCTGGCTGCTAGTTGCTTCTTTTTTGAAGCACAAAATGGCGTCTCCCCTGCCCCTGCTTGTTCTAGCTCTGGGTCACAGGTGGTCGCACAATTGCAGCTACTCTACCCAGCTTTCTCTGCTAAATTGCCGCTTCTTCTTAGCTCTGATAAGAGCTTTTTTAGCCCTTAGAAGGGCTATTTCTTCTGGTCCTGATAAGGACCTTTTTGCTGCTTGCTCTTGATTTTGGTCCGCGTGTCTTTCTTGAACGCGTCCAATAAGGAACTTAGGTCATAGAAAATCGTCAACTTAATCTGTAACACGACGCGTTTCGATCATCAAGGATCTCATCAGGTGTTTTCAAGTTGACTGTGATCAAAAAATGTGACTTAGTGGGTCTTCAATGAGGCTTGAGTGAAAAAAGAGCTTTTGCAGCGATGCGGTCTGTTCGGTTGTCTCCAGCACAGTGAGCTCATCGCAGAGCGAGCCGCTTCACTGGCTGGAGGGGCGTGGTTAAGCTCCCACCCCAGAGAAAGTATTTTACTCTGGCACCTAAGTGACGCACTTTCTCATACTATTAACCTCTCATAAAATTTTCTGAATAGAAAATAAATTACTTTGAATAAAAGTAAGTATGAAACAAAAAGAAATGGTTCAAAAATTCCATTCCCTCGACCTTTCGTGGTCTGTTCCAGTTTTGGGGTGCCACCCTGCAAGGTCGGACGCCTGCCATGCCGCCCCTCGCAATACAAGTCCATGCATATCCCTGTGTGTGTTTTGATTGTGAGCCTGTGCCATGGGACAAATCCACCATGTGGTTGAGTCCCCCTTGCATCAGGTGAACAATCAAAATCACACTTAACCACATTCTACATCCTGGCATTTACTGGCCCTCAGCATGTAATGCCTTCTTGGATCAATGTTTGAACACCTCTGGATCACAGGATGTGTAAGTATGTCACCCACAAGCACCCCGGTACACCCTCATGGTGTCCAAACCATGAAGTCCCCATCAATGCTCAGGGGAGACCTCTCACACACCCCATGACCCCAGGGTCAAGACAGTGACAGCAATATTGGGCCTTCAAATTAAGGCATGCTATTACCATTTGATTTCCTCCACTCTAATTGATCTATGTTGTATGTTCAATGTCCCAATTAAATTTAGGGTTAGGCCAGGGTGACAATTTTCTTTAGGGGTAAACTTGGTTCGGTTTAGGGCCTAGATCTAATTAAACGTGAATTGGAGGGGTTAAGGTGTGTATTTATAATAGGATGGGGTTAGTTAACTGCACAATAAGGTGATTGGTTAAGTTCAGGCACTAAAGGGCGTGGTTAGGTTATGGGTTAAGGGATAGGCGATGGTTATGTCTATACAAAATGCCTAGGTTAGGTTTAGGCATATGTGTTTACATGCATAAGCAGTGTTATATTTAGGCTGAAGTACGGCCTTCAAATTGCTCGATTTGGCTTGTCACTGCTATGACTGTTACACAAAGCACTAGGCTAGGCATCTGTTATGACATATATAAGCAGTGTTATATTGGGCTAAAGTATGGCCTTCAAAGTGCTCGACCAGGCTTAAGCACTGCTGTGGCTGTTCTGTTTACATTGTGTGCTTTAAAACAAGCTCAGCAACAAGAACAGTGTTTCTCATGTGATGCCTGCTTGGGTCAATGCCTGGACACCTTTGAATCACAGGATACACCAGTGTGCCACCTCCAAGCACTCAAGCACACTCTCATGGTATCCAAACCATGAAGTCCCCTCCAATGCTCAGGAGGGACTCCTCGTGCACCCCGCGACCCCAGGGTCAAGACAGTGACACCAATACTGGGCCTTCAAACTGAGACTCCTGATTACATTCCTGGCCTTTCAAACTAGGTGTTAAGCCTTGTAACAGGGATATTAAATAAGGGGGCAAAACCAACTTAAATCGTAGGAGAGGTTTATAGTTCCATCTAGTGGTTGAGACAAGGCCTAACATGGCTTTTAAGTGTGTAAGTGGGAGCCAGGCAGGGCTTTTCTGCATGTCAGACATGTCCAATGTTATGCAGTTTAAAAATCAGCATCAAATTGTGGAGACCTGGTTCTGGCCTCCACAGCAAGGTCATACCATGACCTTTGCCAGACATGACTGTACTATGCAGTTAGTCAGCATCAAAGGCCTTGTTATGACCTTTAAGTGAGGGTCTTTGTTGTTTTTAAGTAGTTTAACAACTTTTTGTACACCAGGTTGGTGTTATAATTGTATCCACTGCATCTTCATCATAAAGCATTCAAGATTGGGTCCTGGGTGATAGAAAACAGGGGCCTGGCCACTCGGCACAATGTCAGGATCTGGCCGGGTTAGGTTTGGGGGAAAAGTTGTGACCGAGGCTAAAGGCCTCGGTCTATGGCACGCTCTCGATAACACTGCCCTGAGCGTCCCATCACCAGGTCCCTGCTCCCTATGCAACTCCCATGGACGGCTCTCTTGTTACTGAGATGAAGTGAGAAATGGCTCCCCTAAATACCATTAAAGACTACGCATACTGCGGCTTGTAACTGTGGTGTATACCAAATAAGTGTGCCCTCTGAGAAACAATTAGACTTGTGCCTAGTGTTGGTCTGTTTCTCATAGAGGCCTGTGAGTGACTCCAACACACTTTACCTGTCACCACCGTGACTGTGTGTGTTGTGCCTGAGAGGTAGAGATAGAATGAGAGAACATTGGCTTTTTAGTGGATGTATATCCTTTTAGTAAGAGGATGTATGTCCTTCTTATTGAGTGTGTCTCAACCAATGTTCTAACATTCGCTGAGCTGTGTCTGCTGTCCAGTGAATATTGTCCCCCTGTGTCATAAACTGCTGGGATGGCAACAGGGGTATTGTTCTCAGTCTCTCTCCTATGATGTGGTTCAAGTATTCAAGCATCTCAGCCGATTGATAGGGCAGATGCTGTGAATAATTCACCAACGGGACCCATATTCTTGCCAGGGGAAAGCGCTCTTGTAAGGCTGTGACCGCTTGAATCATCTGTCTGTGCAGGGTAGATCTGTCTATCCAGGCATGGCAATTAATCCCCACGGCCAGGATGACCTTTGTGACCTCTGTACAGACAGTTGTATGGGTCATAAGAGCAGGAACATGGCCAAAATGGGCACCAGGGTAACTGTCAATCTGCAGTTGGGGGCATCTGAACCTGTGTATGTTTTTCAGGTTCGAATCCCCTAGGAGCAACCACTGTGTGTTAGTGGTTAGAACCCAATCCCTATATTTGTTTGGTGTGGAGGCATGCCTAGTGGGTTTCTGGTTCTTAGGTGGGGCGGTGCGCCACCTGACTGAGCAGGTGTGTTTGACCTCTGCACTATGTACGAGTGAGGTCACAGGCCCAGGCCCTACTTCCAGTCTCTGACTCTGTGTTGCAGAGCTGTCACATTCGGACGAGGGTGTGTCACGGTCAGTATGGATGTCTCTCTGAGTAGCATCCCTGACATTAAGCATTAATACTGCTGCAGGCTTATGTATAACTGCTGCTTGTTGTGGGGGCGTAGCGTAACCCACAGATGACACCGCCGCTGTTTCACCTTTAACCTTGGCCTCTATCATGGCCTCAGCTGTTTTTACAGTATGTGACTGCAGTGAGGCCATGGCTTTGTGTGCCCATCTTGTTGCTGTTTCAAAAGGCCCATGCCACTCTGAATCTGTCATATGTGGCATGGTGTTAATCTCAGCCTGCATCCTGGCCATATAGTGGCTCCGCAGGCTCCTTAAAGTAGCCATTTCCCATTGTCTCGCATGTCCCTCTAAGATTTGGTCTAACTCTGGGGTGGGACCAAATGGTCGGACTGCGGCAATGAGTGTTCCAGTAATTTTGCTGATCCCTGGTGGAGGAGTGTCCTGGGTCACAAATGCTAAATGGTGAGAGGCCCTAATAATAGCTAGCATGACCTTAGCTTTGTCCCTATGTTGAGGGTCTGACCCCTCCTCCATGTAATTCCCACTATTGCCTACACACTCAGGCCTATCGTGCCCCTCGGGCGCCTGGTGCTGGTCTGTGGGGAGACGACAGGGCTCTGTAGTATGCCAGTCCCAAGGGCCTGTGTATTGGCCCTCCTCCACACTAAGGTGTCTTTGAGTATCGTCGGCTAGGGCCACAGTATCTTGCTGTGGGGGCTGCCATGGGTAGTATGTCTCATCCCCCCAGTCTGGATTTTGTGACTGGGGGTCGTCCTTAACTATGTCACCCGTGTATGGTGGCCTACATTTGGTGCATATATCTGAATAGCAACCAGTGCCATCACATGCAGCCACTAGCCTAGGTGCCGCTGGTGCTCTACCTCTCACTGTCAGGTTCTGTTCGGATTCTGGTCCTGATACGGACTCATCCCTAAACTCTAAAGCCCTGTATGGGCTGGGTTGCTGTTGCCTAGGCTCTATGTTGGACGCCTGGCTGTTGGGAGGCCTCTGTTGCAGTGGATTTTGCTCTGGGCGTATGTTAGGGCTTCTATGAGACACCCTGGGCGGATGTGTAACTACCCTAGACCCCAGGCGTGTGAGTGATCTGCCCCTCTTTTTAGACATGACTGCCCAGGCTTTTTTGTTTGATGCTGTTTAATGACTGCTATTTATTCAGACAGTCAGGCGTCTCAATGTGGACGCTGTGCAGATTTGTTTGCCGACACGGGCCTACCTGGCTGCTAGTTGCTTCTTTTTTGAAGCACAAAATGGCGTCTCCCCTGCCCCTGCTTGTTCTAGCTCTGGGTCACAGGTGGTCGCACAATTGCAGCTACTCTACCCAGCTTTCTCTGCTAAATTGCCGCTTCTTCTTAGCTCTGATAAGAGCTTTTTTAGCCCTTAGAAGGGCTATTTCTTCTGGTCCTGATAAGGACCTTTTTGCTGCTTGCTCTTGATTTTGGTCCGCGTGTCTTTCTTGAACGCGTCCAATAAGGAACTTAGGTCATAGAAAATCGTCAACTTAATCTGTAACACGACGCGTTTCGATCATCAAGGATCTCATCAGGTGTTTTCAAGTTGACTGTGATCAAAAAATGTGACTTAGTGGGTCTTCAATGAGGCTTGAGTGAAAAAAGAGCTTTTGCAGCGATGCGGTCTGTTCGGTTGTCTCCAGCACAGTGAGCTCATCGCAGAGCGAGCCGCTTCACTGGCTGGAGGGGCGTGGTTAAGCTCCCACCCCAGAGAAAGTATTTTACTCTGGCACCTAAGTGACGCACTTTCTCATACTATTAACCTCTCATAAAATTTTCTGAATAGAAAATAAATTACTTTGAATAAAAGTAAGTATGAAACAAAAAGAAATGGTTCAAAAATTCCATTCCCTCGACCTTTCGTGGTCTGTTCCAGTTTTGGGGTGCCACCCTGCAAGGTCGGACGCCTGCCATGCCGCCCCTCGCAATACAAGTCCATGCATATCCCTGTGTGTGTTTTGATTGTGAGCCTGTGCCATGGGACAAATCCACCATGTGGTTGAGTCCCCCTTGCATCAGGTGAACAATCAAAATCACACTTAACCACATTCTACATCCTGGCATTTACTGGCCCTCAGCATGTAATGCCTTCTTGGATCAATGTTTGAACACCTCTGGATCACAGGATGTGTAAGTATGTCACCCACAAGCACCCCGGTACACCCTCATGGTGTCCAAACCATGAAGTCCCCATCAATGCTCAGGGGAGACCTCTCACACACCCCATGACCCCAGGGTCAAGACAGTGACAGCAATATTGGGCCTTCAAATTAAGGCATGCTATTACCATTTGATTTCCTCCACTCTAATTGATCTATGTTGTATGTTCAATGTCCCAATTAAATTTAGGGTTAGGCCAGGGTGACAATTTTCTTTAGGGGTAAACTTGGTTCGGTTTAGGGCCTAGATCTAATTAAACGTGAATTGGAGGGGTTAAGGTGTGTATTTATAATAGGATGGGGTTAGTTAACTGCACAATAAGGTGATTGGTTAAGTTCAGGCACTAAAGGGCGTGGTTAGGTTATGGGTTAAGGGATAGGCGATGGTTATGTCTATACAAAATGCCTAGGTTAGGTTTAGGCATATGTGTTTACATGCATAAGCAGTGTTATATTTAGGCTGAAGTACGGCCTTCAAATTGCTCGATTTGGCTTGTCACTGCTATGACTGTTACACAAAGCACTAGGCTAGGCATCTGTTATGACATATATAAGCAGTGTTATATTGGGCTAAAGTATGGCCTTCAAAGTGCTCGACCAGGCTTAAGCACTGCTGTGGCTGTTCTGTTTACATTGTGTGCTTTAAAACAAGCTCAGCAACAAGAACAGTGTTTCTCATGTGATGCCTGCTTGGGTCAATGCCTGGACACCTTTGAATCACAGGATACACCAGTGTGCCACCTCCAAGCACTCAAGCACACTCTCATGGTATCCAAACCATGAAGTCCCCTCCAATGCTCAGGAGGGACTCCTCGTGCACCCCGCGACCCCAGGGTCAAGACAGTGACACCAATACTGGGCCTTCAAACTGAGACTCCTGATTACATTCCTGGCCTTTCAAACTAGGTGTTAAGCCTTGTAACAGGGATATTAAATAAGGGGGCAAAACCAACTTAAATCGTAGGAGAGGTTTATAGTTCCATCTAGTGGTTGAGACAAGGCCTAACATGGCTTTTAAGTGTGTAAGTGGGAGCCAGGCAGGGCTTTTCTGCATGTCAGACATGTCCAATGTTATGCAGTTTAAAAATCAGCATCAAATTGTGGAGACCTGGTTCTGGCCTCCACAGCAAGGTCATACCATGACCTTTGCCAGACATGACTGTACTATGCAGTTAGTCAGCATCAAAGGCCTTGTTATGACCTTTAAGTGAGGGTCTTTGTTGTTTTTAAGTAGTTTAACAACTTTTTGTACACCAGGTTGGTGTTATAATTGTATCCACTGCATCTTCATCATAAAGCATTCAAGATTGGGTCCTGGGTGATAGAAAACAGGGGCCTGGCCACTCGGCACAATGTCAGGATCTGGCCGGGTTAGGTTTGGGGGAAAAGTTGTGACCGAGGCTAAAGGCCTCGGTCTATGGCACGCTCTCGATAACACTGCCCTGAGCGTCCCATCACCAGGTCCCTGCTCCCTATGCAACTCCCATGGACGGCTCTCTTGTTACTGAGATGAAGTGAGAAATGGCTCCCCTAAATACCATTAAAGACTACGCATACTGCGGCTTGTAACTGTGGTGTATACCAAATAAGTGTGCCCTCTGAGAAACAATTAGACTTGTGCCTAGTGTTGGTCTGTTTCTCATAGAGGCCTGTGAGTGACTCCAACACACTTTACCTGTCACCACCGTGACTGTGTGTGTTGTGCCTGAGAGGTAGAGATAGAATGAGAGAACATTGGCTTTTTAGTGGATGTATATCCTTTTAGTAAGAGGATGTATGTCCTTCTTATTGAGTGTGTCTCAACCAATGTTCTAACATTCGCTGAGCTGTGTCTGCTGTCCAGTGAATATTGTCCCCCTGTGTCATAAACTGCTGGGATGGCAACAGGGGTATTGTTCTCAGTCTCTCTCCTATGATGTGGTTCAAGTATTCAAGCATCTCAGCCGATTGATAGGGCAGATGCTGTGAATAATTCACCAACGGGACCCATATTCTTGCCAGGGGAAAGCGCTCTTGTAAGGCTGTGACCGCTTGAATCATCTGTCTGTGCAGGGTAGATCTGTCTATCCAGGCATGGCAATTAATCCCCACGGCCAGGATGACCTTTGTGACCTCTGTACAGACAGTTGTATGGGTCATAAGAGCAGGAACATGGCCAAAATGGGCACCAGGGTAACTGTCAATCTGCAGTTGGGGGCATCTGAACCTGTGTATGTTTTTCAGGTTCGAATCCCCTAGGAGCAACCACTGTGTGTTAGTGGTTAGAACCCAATCCCTATATTTGTTTGGTGTGGAGGCATGCCTAGTGGGTTTCTGGTTCTTAGGTGGGGCGGTGCGCCACCTGACTGAGCAGGTGTGTTTGACCTCTGCACTATGTACGAGTGAGGTCACAGGCCCAGGCCCTACTTCCAGTCTCTGACTCTGTGTTGCAGAGCTGTCACATTCGGACGAGGGTGTGTCACGGTCAGTATGGATGTCTCTCTGAGTAGCATCCCTGACATTAAGCATTAATACTGCTGCAGGCTTATGTATAACTGCTGCTTGTTGTGGGGGCGTAGCGTAACCCACAGATGACACCGCCGCTGTTTCACCTTTAACCTTGGCCTCTATCATGGCCTCAGCTGTTTTTACAGTATGTGACTGCAGTGAGGCCATGGCTTTGTGTGCCCATCTTGTTGCTGTTTCAAAAGGCCCATGCCACTCTGAATCTGTCATATGTGGCATGGTGTTAATCTCAGCCTGCATCCTGGCCATATAGTGGCTCCGCAGGCTCCTTAAAGTAGCCATTTCCCATTGTCTCGCATGTCCCTCTAAGATTTGGTCTAACTCTGGGGTGGGACCAAATGGTCGGACTGCGGCAATGAGTGTTCCAGTAATTTTGCTGATCCCTGGTGGAGGAGTGTCCTGGGTCACAAATGCTAAATGGTGAGAGGCCCTAATAATAGCTAGCATGACCTTAGCTTTGTCCCTATGTTGAGGGTCTGACCCCTCCTCCATGTAATTCCCACTATTGCCTACACACTCAGGCCTATCGTGCCCCTCGGGCGCCTGGTGCTGGTCTGTGGGGAGACGACAGGGCTCTGTAGTATGCCAGTCCCAAGGGCCTGTGTATTGGCCCTCCTCCACACTAAGGTGTCTTTGAGTATCGTCGGCTAGGGCCACAGTATCTTGCTGTGGGGGCTGCCATGGGTAGTATGTCTCATCCCCCCAGTCTGGATTTTGTGACTGGGGGTCGTCCTTAACTATGTCACCCGTGTATGGTGGCCTACATTTGGTGCATATATCTGAATAGCAACCAGTGCCATCACATGCAGCCACTAGCCTAGGTGCCGCTGGTGCTCTACCTCTCACTGTCAGGTTCTGTTCGGATTCTGGTCCTGATACGGACTCATCCCTAAACTCTAAAGCCCTGTATGGGCTGGGTTGCTGTTGCCTAGGCTCTATGTTGGACGCCTGGCTGTTGGGAGGCCTCTGTTGCAGTGGATTTTGCTCTGGGCGTATGTTAGGGCTTCTATGAGACACCCTGGGCGGATGTGTAACTACCCTAGACCCCAGGCGTGTGAGTGATCTGCCCCTCTTTTTAGACATGACTGCCCAGGCTTTTTTGTTTGATGCTGTTTAATGACTGCTATTTATTCAGACAGTCAGGCGTCTCAATGTGGACGCTGTGCAGATTTGTTTGCCGACACGGGCCTACCTGGCTGCTAGTTGCTTCTTTTTTGAAGCACAAAATGGCGTCTCCCCTGCCCCTGCTTGTTCTAGCTCTGGGTCACAGGTGGTCGCACAATTGCAGCTACTCTACCCAGCTTTCTCTGCTAAATTGCCGCTTCTTCTTAGCTCTGACAAGAGCTTTTTTAGCCCTTAGAAGGGCTATTTCTTCTGGTCCTGATAAGGACCTTTTTGCTGCTTGCTCTTGATTTTGGTCCGCGTGTCTTTCTTGAACGCGTCCAATAAGGAACTTAGGTCATAGAAAATCGTCAACTTAATCTGTAACACGACGCGTTTCGATCATCAAGGATCTCATCAGGTGTTTTCAAGTTGACTGTGATCAAAAAATGTGACTTAGTGGGTCTTCAATGAGGCTTGAGTGAAAAAAGAGCTTTTGCAGCGATGCGGTCTGTTCGGTTGTCTCCAGCACAGTGAGCTCATCGCAGAGCGAGCCGCTTCACTGGCTGGAGGGGCGTGGTTAAGCTCCCACCCCAGAGAAAGTATTTTACTCTGGCACCTAAGTGACGCACTTTCTCATACTATTAACCTCTCATAAAATTTTCTGAATAGAAAATAAATTACTTTGAATAAAAGTAAGTATGAAACAAAAAGAAATGGTTCAAAAATTCCATTCCCTCGACCTTTCGTGGTCTGTTCCAGTTTTGGGGTGCCACCCTGCAAGGTCGGACGCCTGCCATGCCGCCCCTCGCAATACAAGTCCATGCATATCCCTGTGTGTGTTTTGATTGTGAGCCTGTGCCATGGGACAAATCCACCATGTGGTTGAGTCCCCCTTGCATCAGGTGAACAATCAAAATCACACTTAACCACATTCTACATCCTGGCATTTACTGGCCCTCAGCATGTAATGCCTTCTTGGATCAATGTTTGAACACCTCTGGATCACAGGATGTGTAAGTATGTCACCCACAAGCACCCCGGTACACCCTCATGGTGTCCAAACCATGAAGTCCCCATCAATGCTCAGGGGAGACCTCTCACACACCCCATGACCCCAGGGTCAAGACAGTGACAGCAATATTGGGCCTTCAAATTAAGGCATGCTATTACCATTTGATTTCCTCCACTCTAATTGATCTATGTTGTATGTTCAATGTCCCAATTAAATTTAGGGTTAGGCCAGGGTGACAATTTTCTTTAGGGGTAAACTTGGTTCGGTTTAGGGCCTAGATCTAATTAAACGTGAATTGGAGGGGTTAAGGTGTGTATTTATAATAGGATGGGGTTAGTTAACTGCACAATAAGGTGATTGGTTAAGTTCAGGCACTAAAGGGCGTGGTTAGGTTATGGGTTAAGGGATAGGCGATGGTTATGTCTATACAAAATGCCTAGGTTAGGTTTAGGCATATGTGTTTACATGCATAAGCAGTGTTATATTTAGGCTGAAGTACGGCCTTCAAATTGCTCGATTTGGCTTGTCACTGCTATGACTGTTACACAAAGCACTAGGCTAGGCATCTGTTATGACATATATAAGCAGTGTTATATTGGGCTAAAGTATGGCCTTCAAAGTGCTCGACCAGGCTTAAGCACTGCTGTGGCTGTTCTGTTTACATTGTGTGCTTTAAAACAAGCTCAGCAACAAGAACAGTGTTTCTCATGTGATGCCTGCTTGGGTCAATGCCTGGACACCTTTGAATCACAGGATACACCAGTGTGCCACCTCCAAGCACTCAAGCACACTCTCATGGTATCCAAACCATGAAGTCCCCTCCAATGCTCAGGAGGGACTCCTCGTGCACCCCGCGACCCCAGGGTCAAGACAGTGACACCAATACTGGGCCTTCAAACTGAGACTCCTGATTACATTCCTGGCCTTTCAAACTAGGTGTTAAGCCTTGTAACAGGGATATTAAATAAGGGGGCAAAACCAACTTAAATCGTAGGAGAGGTTTATAGTTCCATCTAGTGGTTGAGACAAGGCCTAACATGGCTTTTAAGTGTGTAAGTGGGAGCCAGGCAGGGCTTTTCTGCATGTCAGACATGTCCAATGTTATGCAGTTTAAAAATCAGCATCAAATTGTGGAGACCTGGTTCTGGCCTCCACAGCAAGGTCATACCATGACCTTTGCCAGACATGACTGTACTATGCAGTTAGTCAGCATCAAAGGCCTTGTTATGACCTTTAAGTGAGGGTCTTTGTTGTTTTTAAGTAGTTTAACAACTTTTTGTACACCAGGTTGGTGTTATAATTGTATCCACTGCATCTTCATCATAAAGCATTCAAGATTGGGTCCTGGGTGATAGAAAACAGGGGCCTGGCCACTCGGCACAATGTCAGGATCTGGCCGGGTTAGGTTTGGGGGAAAAGTTGTGACCGAGGCTAAAGGCCTCGGTCTATGGCACGCTCTCGATAACACTGCCCTGAGCGTCCCATCACCAGGTCCCTGCTCCCTATGCAACTCCCATGGACGGCTCTCTTGTTACTGAGATGAAGTGAGAAATGGCTCCCCTAAATACCATTAAAGACTACGCATACTGCGGCTTGTAACTGTGGTGTATACCAAATAAGTGTGCCCTCTGAGAAACAATTAGACTTGTGCCTAGTGTTGGTCTGTTTCTCATAGAGGCCTGTGAGTGACTCCAACACACTTTACCTGTCACCACCGTGACTGTGTGTGTTGTGCCTGAGAGGTAGAGATAGAATGAGAGAACATTGGCTTTTTAGTGGATGTATATCCTTTTAGTAAGAGGATGTATGTCCTTCTTATTGAGTGTGTCTCAACCAATGTTCTAACATTCGCTGAGCTGTGTCTGCTGTCCAGTGAATATTGTCCCCCTGTGTCATAAACTGCTGGGATGGCAACAGGGGTATTGTTCTCAGTCTCTCTCCTATGATGTGGTTCAAGTATTCAAGCATCTCAGCCGATTGATAGGGCAGATGCTGTGAATAATTCACCAACGGGACCCATATTCTTGCCAGGGGAAAGCGCTCTTGTAAGGCTGTGACCGCTTGAATCATCTGTCTGTGCAGGGTAGATCTGTCTATCCAGGCATGGCAATTAATCCCCACGGCCAGGATGACCTTTGTGACCTCTGTACAGACAGTTGTATGGGTCATAAGAGCAGGAACATGGCCAAAATGGGCACCAGGGTAACTGTCAATCTGCAGTTGGGGGCATCTGAACCTGTGTATGTTTTTCAGGTTCGAATCCCCTAGGAGCAACCACTGTGTGTTAGTGGTTAGAACCCAATCCCTATATTTGTTTGGTGTGGAGGCATGCCTAGTGGGTTTCTGGTTCTTAGGTGGGGCGGTGCGCCACCTGACTGAGCAGGTGTGTTTGACCTCTGCACTATGTACGAGTGAGGTCACAGGCCCAGGCCCTACTTCCAGTCTCTGACTCTGTGTTGCAGAGCTGTCACATTCGGACGAGGGTGTGTCACGGTCAGTATGGATGTCTCTCTGAGTAGCATCCCTGACATTAAGCATTAATACTGCTGCAGGCTTATGTATAACTGCTGCTTGTTGTGGGGGCGTAGCGTAACCCACAGATGACACCGCCGCTGTTTCACCTTTAACCTTGGCCTCTATCATGGCCTCAGCTGTTTTTACAGTATGTGACTGCAGTGAGGCCATGGCTTTGTGTGCCCATCTTGTTGCTGTTTCAAAAGGCCCATGCCACTCTGAATCTGTCATATGTGGCATGGTGTTAATCTCAGCCTGCATCCTGGCCATATAGTGGCTCCGCAGGCTCCTTAAAGTAGCCATTTCCCATTGTCTCGCATGTCCCTCTAAGATTTGGTCTAACTCTGGGGTGGGACCAAATGGTCGGACTGCGGCAATGAGTGTTCCAGTAATTTTGCTGATCCCTGGTGGAGGAGTGTCCTGGGTCACAAATGCTAAATGGTGAGAGGCCCTAATAATAGCTAGCATGACCTTAGCTTTGTCCCTATGTTGAGGGTCTGACCCCTCCTCCATGTAATTCCCACTATTGCCTACACACTCAGGCCTATCGTGCCCCTCGGGCGCCTGGTGCTGGTCTGTGGGGAGACGACAGGGCTCTGTAGTATGCCAGTCCCAAGGGCCTGTGTATTGGCCCTCCTCCACACTAAGGTGTCTTTGAGTATCGTCGGCTAGGGCCACAGTATCTTGCTGTGGGGGCTGCCATGGGTAGTATGTCTCATCCCCCCAGTCTGGATTTTGTGACTGGGGGTCGTCCTTAACTATGTCACCCGTGTATGGTGGCCTACATTTGGTGCATATATCTGAATAGCAACCAGTGCCATCACATGCAGCCACTAGCCTAGGTGCCGCTGGTGCTCTACCTCTCACTGTCAGGTTCTGTTCGGATTCTGGTCCTGATACGGACTCATCCCTAAACTCTAAAGCCCTGTATGGGCTGGGTTGCTGTTGCCTAGGCTCTATGTTGGACGCCTGGCTGTTGGGAGGCCTCTGTTGCAGTGGATTTTGCTCTGGGCGTATGTTAGGGCTTCTATGAGACACCCTGGGCGGATGTGTAACTACCCTAGACCCCAGGCGTGTGAGTGATCTGCCCCTCTTTTTAGACATGACTGCCCAGGCTTTTTTGTTTGATGCTGTTTAATGACTGCTATTTATTCAGACAGTCAGGCGTCTCAATGTGGACGCTGTGCAGATTTGTTTGCCGACACGGGCCTACCTGGCTGCTAGTTGCTTCTTTTTTGAAGCACAAAATGGCGTCTCCCCTGCCCCTGCTTGTTCTAGCTCTGGGTCACAGGTGGTCGCACAATTGCAGCTACTCTACCCAGCTTTCTCTGCTAAATTGCCGCTTCTTCTTAGCTCTGATAAGAGCTTTTTTAGCCCTTAGAAGGGCTATTTCTTCTGGTCCTGATAAGGACCTTTTTGCTGCTTGCTCTTGATTTTGGTCCGCGTGTCTTTCTTGAACGCGTCCAATAAGGAACTTAGGTCATAGAAAATCGTCAACTTAATCTGTAACACGACGCGTTTCGATCATCAAGGATCTCATCAGGTGTTTTCAAGTTGACTGTGATCAAAAAATGTGACTTAGTGGGTCTTCAATGAGGCTTGAGTGAAAAAAGAGCTTTTGCAGCGATGCGGTCTGTTCGGTTGTCTCCAGCACAGTGAGCTCATCGCAGAGCGAGCCGCTTCACTGGCTGGAGGGGCGTGGTTAAGCTCCCACCCCAGAGAAAGTATTTTACTCTGGCACCTAAGTGACGCACTTTCTCATACTATTAACCTCTCATAAAATTTTCTGAATAGAAAATAAATTACTTTGAATAAAAGTAAGTATGAAACAAAAAGAAATGGTTCAAAAATTCCATTCCCTCGACCTTTCGTGGTCTGTTCCAGTTTTGGGGTGCCACCCTGCAAGGTCGGACGCCTGCCATGCCGCCCCTCGCAATACAAGTCCATGCATATCCCTGTGTGTGTTTTGATTGTGAGCCTGTGCCATGGGACAAATCCACCATGTGGTTGAGTCCCCCTTGCATCAGGTGAACAATCAAAATCACACTTAACCACATTCTACATCCTGGCATTTACTGGCCCTCAGCATGTAATGCCTTCTTGGATCAATGTTTGAACACCTCTGGATCACAGGATGTGTAAGTATGTCACCCACAAGCACCCCGGTACACCCTCATGGTGTCCAAACCATGAAGTCCCCATCAATGCTCAGGGGAGACCTCTCACACACCCCATGACCCCAGGGTCAAGACAGTGACAGCAATATTGGGCCTTCAAATTAAGGCATGCTATTACCATTTGATTTCCTCCACTCTAATTGATCTATGTTGTATGTTCAATGTCCCAATTAAATTTAGGGTTAGGCCAGGGTGACAATTTTCTTTAGGGGTAAACTTGGTTCGGTTTAGGGCCTAGATCTAATTAAACGTGAATTGGAGGGGTTAAGGTGTGTATTTATAATAGGATGGGGTTAGTTAACTGCACAATAAGGTGATTGGTTAAGTTCAGGCACTAAAGGGCGTGGTTAGGTTATGGGTTAAGGGATAGGCGATGGTTATGTCTATACAAAATGCCTAGGTTAGGTTTAGGCATATGTGTTTACATGCATAAGCAGTGTTATATTTAGGCTGAAGTACGGCCTTCAAATTGCTCGATTTGGCTTGTCACTGCTATGACTGTTACACAAAGCACTAGGCTAGGCATCTGTTATGACATATATAAGCAGTGTTATATTGGGCTAAAGTATGGCCTTCAAAGTGCTCGACCAGGCTTAAGCACTGCTGTGGCTGTTCTGTTTACATTGTGTGCTTTAAAACAAGCTCAGCAACAAGAACAGTGTTTCTCATGTGATGCCTGCTTGGGTCAATGCCTGGACACCTTTGAATCACAGGATACACCAGTGTGCCACCTCCAAGCACTCAAGCACACTCTCATGGTATCCAAACCATGAAGTCCCCTCCAATGCTCAGGAGGGACTCCTCGTGCACCCCGCGACCCCAGGGTCAAGACAGTGACACCAATACTGGGCCTTCAAACTGAGACTCCTGATTACATTCCTGGCCTTTCAAACTAGGTGTTAAGCCTTGTAACAGGGATATTAAATAAGGGGGCAAAACCAACTTAAATCGTAGGAGAGGTTTATAGTTCCATCTAGTGGTTGAGACAAGGCCTAACATGGCTTTTAAGTGTGTAAGTGGGAGCCAGGCAGGGCTTTTCTGCATGTCAGACATGTCCAATGTTATGCAGTTTAAAAATCAGCATCAAATTGTGGAGACCTGGTTCTGGCCTCCACAGCAAGGTCATACCATGACCTTTGCCAGACATGACTGTACTATGCAGTTAGTCAGCATCAAAGGCCTTGTTATGACCTTTAAGTGAGGGTCTTTGTTGTTTTTAAGTAGTTTAACAACTTTTTGTACACCAGGTTGGTGTTATAATTGTATCCACTGCATCTTCATCATAAAGCATTCAAGATTGGGTCCTGGGTGATAGAAAACAGGGGCCTGGCCACTCGGCACAATGTCAGGATCTGGCCGGGTTAGGTTTGGGGGAAAAGTTGTGACCGAGGCTAAAGGCCTCGGTCTATGGCACGCTCTCGATAACACTGCCCTGAGCGTCCCATCACCAGGTCCCTGCTCCCTATGCAACTCCCATGGACGGCTCTCTTGTTACTGAGATGAAGTGAGAAATGGCTCCCCTAAATACCATTAAAGACTACGCATACTGCGGCTTGTAACTGTGGTGTATACCAAATAAGTGTGCCCTCTGAGAAACAATTAGACTTGTGCCTAGTGTTGGTCTGTTTCTCATAGAGGCCTGTGAGTGACTCCAACACACTTTACCTGTCACCACCGTGACTGTGTGTGTTGTGCCTGAGAGGTAGAGATAGAATGAGAGAACATTGGCTTTTTAGTGGATGTATATCCTTTTAGTAAGAGGATGTATGTCCTTCTTATTGAGTGTGTCTCAACCAATGTTCTAACATTCGCTGAGCTGTGTCTGCTGTCCAGTGAATATTGTCCCCCTGTGTCATAAACTGCTGGGATGGCAACAGGGGTATTGTTCTCAGTCTCTCTCCTATGATGTGGTTCAAGTATTCAAGCATCTCAGCCGATTGATAGGGCAGATGCTGTGAATAATTCACCAACGGGACCCATATTCTTGCCAGGGGAAAGCGCTCTTGTAAGGCTGTGACCGCTTGAATCATCTGTCTGTGCAGGGTAGATCTGTCTATCCAGGCATGGCAATTAATCCCCACGGCCAGGATGACCTTTGTGACCTCTGTACAGACAGTTGTATGGGTCATAAGAGCAGGAACATGGCCAAAATGGGCACCAGGGTAACTGTCAATCTGCAGTTGGGGGCATCTGAACCTGTGTATGTTTTTCAGGTTCGAATCCCCTAGGAGCAACCACTGTGTGTTAGTGGTTAGAACCCAATCCCTATATTTGTTTGGTGTGGAGGCATGCCTAGTGGGTTTCTGGTTCTTAGGTGGGGCGGTGCGCCACCTGACTGAGCAGGTGTGTTTGACCTCTGCACTATGTACGAGTGAGGTCACAGGCCCAGGCCCTACTTCCAGTCTCTGACTCTGTGTTGCAGAGCTGTCACATTCGGACGAGGGTGTGTCACGGTCAGTATGGATGTCTCTCTGAGTAGCATCCCTGACATTAAGCATTAATACTGCTGCAGGCTTATGTATAACTGCTGCTTGTTGTGGGGGCGTAGCGTAACCCACAGATGACACCGCCGCTGTTTCACCTTTAACCTTGGCCTCTATCATGGCCTCAGCTGTTTTTACAGTATGTGACTGCAGTGAGGCCATGGCTTTGTGTGCCCATCTTGTTGCTGTTTCAAAAGGCCCATGCCACTCTGAATCTGTCATATGTGGCATGGTGTTAATCTCAGCCTGCATCCTGGCCATATAGTGGCTCCGCAGGCTCCTTAAAGTAGCCATTTCCCATTGTCTCGCATGTCCCTCTAAGATTTGGTCTAACTCTGGGGTGGGACCAAATGGTCGGACTGCGGCAATGAGTGTTCCAGTAATTTTGCTGATCCCTGGTGGAGGAGTGTCCTGGGTCACAAATGCTAAATGGTGAGAGGCCCTAATAATAGCTAGCATGACCTTAGCTTTGTCCCTATGTTGAGGGTCTGACCCCTCCTCCATGTAATTCCCACTATTGCCTACACACTCAGGCCTATCGTGCCCCTCGGGCGCCTGGTGCTGGTCTGTGGGGAGACGACAGGGCTCTGTAGTATGCCAGTCCCAAGGGCCTGTGTATTGGCCCTCCTCCACACTAAGGTGTCTTTGAGTATCGTCGGCTAGGGCCACAGTATCTTGCTGTGGGGGCTGCCATGGGTAGTATGTCTCATCCCCCCAGTCTGGATTTTGTGACTGGGGGTCGTCCTTAACTATGTCACCCGTGTATGGTGGCCTACATTTGGTGCATATATCTGAATAGCAACCAGTGCCATCACATGCAGCCACTAGCCTAGGTGCCGCTGGTGCTCTACCTCTCACTGTCAGGTTCTGTTCGGATTCTGGTCCTGATACGGACTCATCCCTAAACTCTAAAGCCCTGTATGGGCTGGGTTGCTGTTGCCTAGGCTCTATGTTGGACGCCTGGCTGTTGGGAGGCCTCTGTTGCAGTGGATTTTGCTCTGGGCGTATGTTAGGGCTTCTATGAGACACCCTGGGCGGATGTGTAACTACCCTAGACCCCAGGCGTGTGAGTGATCTGCCCCTCTTTTTAGACATGACTGCCCAGGCTTTTTTGTTTGATGCTGTTTAATGACTGCTATTTATTCAGACAGTCAGGCGTCTCAATGTGGACGCTGTGCAGATTTGTTTGCCGACACGGGCCTACCTGGCTGCTAGTTGCTTCTTTTTTGAAGCACAAAATGGCGTCTCCCCTGCCCCTGCTTGTTCTAGCTCTGGGTCACAGGTGGTCGCACAATTGCAGCTACTCTACCCAGCTTTCTCTGCTAAATTGCCGCTTCTTCTTAGCTCTGATAAGAGCTTTTTTAGCCCTTAGAAGGGCTATTTCTTCTGGTCCTGATAAGGACCTTTTTGCTGCTTGCTCTTGATTTTGGTCCGCGTGTCTTTCTTGAACGCGTCCAATAAGGAACTTAGGTCATAGAAAATCGTCAACTTAATCTGTAACACGACGCGTTTCGATCATCAAGGATCTCATCAGGTGTTTTCAAGTTGACTGTGATCAAAAAATGTGACTTAGTGGGTCTTCAATGAGGCTTGAGTGAAAAAAGAGCTTTTGCAGCGATGCGGTCTGTTCGGTTGTCTCCAGCACAGTGAGCTCATCGCAGAGCGAGCCGCTTCACTGGCTGGAGGGGCGTGGTTAAGCTCCCACCCCAGAGAAAGTATTTTACTCTGGCACCTAAGTGACGCACTTTCTCATACTATTAACCTCTCATAAAATTTTCTGAATAGAAAATAAATTACTTTGAATAAAAGTAAGTATGAAACAAAAAGAAATGGTTCAAAAATTCCATTCCCTCGACCTTTCGTGGTCTGTTCCAGTTTTGGGGTGCCACCCTGCAAGGTCGGACGCCTGCCATGCCGCCCCTCGCAATACAAGTCCATGCATATCCCTGTGTGTGTTTTGATTGTGAGCCTGTGCCATGGGACAAATCCACCATGTGGTTGAGTCCCCCTTGCATCAGGTGAACAATCAAAATCACACTTAACCACATTCTACATCCTGGCATTTACTGGCCCTCAGCATGTAATGCCTTCTTGGATCAATGTTTGAACACCTCTGGATCACAGGATGTGTAAGTATGTCACCCACAAGCACCCCGGTACACCCTCATGGTGTCCAAACCATGAAGTCCCCATCAATGCTCAGGGGAGACCTCTCACACACCCCATGACCCCAGGGTCAAGACAGTGACAGCAATATTGGGCCTTCAAATTAAGGCATGCTATTACAATTTGATTTCCTCCACTCTAATTGATCTATGTTGTATGTTCAATGTCCCAATTAAATTTAGGGTTAGGCCAGGGTGACAATTTTCTTTAGGGGTAAACTTGGTTCGGTTTAGGGCCTAGATCTAATTAAACGTGAATTGGAGGGGTTAAGGTGTGTATTTATAATAGGATGGGGTTAGTTAACTGCACAATAAGGTGATTGGTTAAGTTCAGGCACTAAAGGGCGTGGTTAGGTTATGGGTTAAGGGATAGGCGATGGTTATGTCTATACAAAATGCCTAGGTTAGGTTTAGGCATATGTGTTTACATGCATAAGCAGTGTTATATTTAGGCTGAAGTACGGCCTTCAAATTGCTCGATTTGGCTTGTCACTGCTATGACTGTTACACAAAGCACTAGGCTAGGCATCTGTTATGACATATATAAGCAGTGTTATATTGGGCTAAAGTATGGCCTTCAAAGTGCTCGACCAGGCTTAAGCACTGCTGTGGCTGTTCTGTTTACATTGTGTGCTTTAAAACAAGCTCAGCAACAAGAACAGTGTTTCTCATGTGATGCCTGCTTGGGTCAATGCCTGGACACCTTTGAATCACAGGATACACCAGTGTGCCACCTCCAAGCACTCAAGCACACTCTCATGGTATCCAAACCATGAAGTCCCCTCCAATGCTCAGGAGGGACTCCTCGTGCACCCCGCGACCCCAGGGTCAAGACAGTGACACCAATACTGGGCCTTCAAACTGAGACTCCTGATTACATTCCTGGCCTTTCAAACTAGGTGTTAAGCCTTGTAACAGGGATATTAAATAAGGGGGCAAAACCAACTTAAATCGTAGGAGAGGTTTATAGTTCCATCTAGTGGTTGAGACAAGGCCTAACATGGCTTTTAAGTGTGTAAGTGGGAGCCAGGCAGGGCTTTTCTGCATGTCAGACATGTCCAATGTTATGCAGTTTAAAAATCAGCATCAAATTGTGGAGACCTGGTTCTGGCCTCCACAGCAAGGTCATACCATGACCTTTGCCAGACATGACTGTACTATGCAGTTAGTCAGCATCAAAGGCCTTGTTATGACCTTTAAGTGAGGGTCTTTGTTGTTTTTAAGTAGTTTAACAACTTTTTGTACACCAGGTTGGTGTTATAATTGTATCCACTGCATCTTCATCATAAAGCATTCAAGATTGGGTCCTGGGTGATAGAAAACAGGGGCCTGGCCACTCGGCACAATGTCAGGATCTGGCCGGGTTAGGTTTGGGGGAAAAGTTGTGACCGAGGCTAAAGGCCTCGGTCTATGGCACGCTCTCGATAACACTGCCCTGAGCGTCCCATCACCAGGTCCCTGCTCCCTATGCAACTCCCATGGACGGCTCTCTTGTTACTGAGATGAAGTGAGAAATGGCTCCCCTAAATACCATTAAAGACTACGCATACTGCGGCTTGTAACTGTGGTGTATACCAAATAAGTGTGCCCTCTGAGAAACAATTAGACTTGTGCCTAGTGTTGGTCTGTTTCTCATAGAGGCCTGTGAGTGACTCCAACACACTTTACCTGTCACCACCGTGACTGTGTGTGTTGTGCCTGAGAGGTAGAGATAGAATGAGAGAACATTGGCTTTTTAGTGGATGTATATCCTTTTAGTAAGAGGATGTATGTCCTTCTTATTGAGTGTGTCTCAACCAATGTTCTAACATTCGCTGAGCTGTGTCTGCTGTCCAGTGAATATTGTCCCCCTGTGTCATAAACTGCTGGGATGGCAACAGGGGTATTGTTCTCAGTCTCTCTCCTATGATGTGGTTCAAGTATTCAAGCATCTCAGCCGATTGATAGGGCAGATGCTGTGAATAATTCACCAACGGGACCCATATTCTTGCCAGGGGAAAGCGCTCTTGTAAGGCTGTGACCGCTTGAATCATCTGTCTGTGCAGGGTAGATCTGTCTATCCAGGCATGGCAATTAATCCCCACGGCCAGGATGACCTTTGTGACCTCTGTACAGACAGTTGTATGGGTCATAAGAGCAGGAACATGGCCAAAATGGGCACCAGGGTAACTGTCAATCTGCAGTTGGGGGCATCTGAACCTGTGTATGTTTTTCAGGTTCGAATCCCCTAGGAGCAACCACTGTGTGTTAGTGGTTAGAACCCAATCCCTATATTTGTTTGGTGTGGAGGCATGCCTAGTGGGTTTCTGGTTCTTAGGTGGGGCGGTGCGCCACCTGACTGAGCAGGTGTGTTTGACCTCTGCACTATGTACGAGTGAGGTCACAGGCCCAGGCCCTACTTCCAGTCTCTGACTCTGTGTTGCAGAGCTGTCACATTCGGACGAGGGTGTGTCACGGTCAGTATGGATGTCTCTCTGAGTAGCATCCCTGACATTAAGCATTAATACTGCTGCAGGCTTATGTATAACTGCTGCTTGTTGTGGGGGCGTAGCGTAACCCACAGATGACACCGCCGCTGTTTCACCTTTAACCTTGGCCTCTATCATGGCCTCAGCTGTTTTTACAGTATGTGACTGCAGTGAGGCCATGGCTTTGTGTGCCCATCTTGTTGCTGTTTCAAAAGGCCCATGCCACTCTGAATCTGTCATATGTGGCATGGTGTTAATCTCAGCCTGCATCCTGGCCATATAGTGGCTCCGCAGGCTCCTTAAAGTAGCCATTTCCCATTGTCTCGCATGTCCCTCTAAGATTTGGTCTAACTCTGGGGTGGGACCAAATGGTCGGACTGCGGCAATGAGTGTTCCAGTAATTTTGCTGATCCCTGGTGGAGGAGTGTCCTGGGTCACAAATGCTAAATGGTGAGAGGCCCTAATAATAGCTAGCATGACCTTAGCTTTGTCCCTATGTTGAGGGTCTGACCCCTCCTCCATGTAATTCCCACTATTGCCTACACACTCAGGCCTATCGTGCCCCTCGGGCGCCTGGTGCTGGTCTGTGGGGAGACGACAGGGCTCTGTAGTATGCCAGTCCCAAGGGCCTGTGTATTGGCCCTCCTCCACACTAAGGTGTCTTTGAGTATCGTCGGCTAGGGCCACAGTATCTTGCTGTGGGGGCTGCCATGGGTAGTATGTCTCATCCCCCCAGTCTGGATTTTGTGACTGGGGGTCGTCCTTAACTATGTCACCCGTGTATGGTGGCCTACATTTGGTGCATATATCTGAATAGCAACCAGTGCCATCACATGCAGCCACTAGCCTAGGTGCCGCTGGTGCTCTACCTCTCACTGTCAGGTTCTGTTCGGATTCTGGTCCTGATACGGACTCATCCCTAAACTCTAAAGCCCTGTATGGGCTGGGTTGCTGTTGCCTAGGCTCTATGTTGGACGCCTGGCTGTTGGGAGGCCTCTGTTGCAGTGGATTTTGCTCTGGGCGTATGTTAGGGCTTCTATGAGACACCCTGGGCGGATGTGTAACTACCCTAGACCCCAGGCGTGTGAGTGATCTGCCCCTCTTTTTAGACATGACTGCCCAGGCTTTTTTGTTTGATGCTGTTTAATGACTGCTATTTATTCAGACAGTCAGGCGTCTCAATGTGGACGCTGTGCAGATTTGTTTGCCGACACGGGCCTACCTGGCTGCTAGTTGCTTCTTTTTTGAAGCACAAAATGGCGTCTCCCCTGCCCCTGCTTGTTCTAGCTCTGGGTCACAGGTGGTCGCACAATTGCAGCTACTCTACCCAGCTTTCTCTGCTAAATTGCCGCTTCTTCTTAGCTCTGATAAGAGCTTTTTTAGCCCTTAGAAGGGCTATTTCTTCTGGTCCTGATAAGGACCTTTTTGCTGCTTGCTCTTGATTTTGGTCCGCGTGTCTTTCTTGAACGCGTCCAATAAGGAACTTAGGTCATAGAAAATCGTCAACTTAATCTGTAACACGACGCGTTTCGATCATCAAGGATCTCATCAGGTGTTTTCAAGTTGACTGTGATCAAAAAATGTGACTTAGTGGGTCTTCAATGAGGCTTGAGTGAAAAAAGAGCTTTTGCAGCGATGCGGTCTGTTCGGTTGTCTCCAGCACAGTGAGCTCATCGCAGAGCGAGCCGCTTCACTGGCTGGAGGGGCGTGGTTAAGCTCCCACCCCAGAGAAAGTATTTTACTCTGGCACCTAAGTGACGCACTTTCTCATACTATTAACCTCTCATAAAATTTTCTGAATAGAAAATAAATTACTTTGAATAAAAGTAAGTATGAAACAAAAAGAAATGGTTCAAAAATTCCATTCCCTCGACCTTTCGTGGTCTGTTCCAGTTTTGGGGTGCCACCCTGCAAGGTCGGACGCCTGCCATGCCGCCCCTCGCAATACAAGTCCATGCATATCCCTGTGTGTGTTTTGATTGTGAGCCTGTGCCATGGGACAAATCCACCATGTGGTTGAGTCCCCCTTGCATCAGGTGAACAATCAAAATCACACTTAACCACATTCTACATCCTGGCATTTACTGGCCCTCAGCATGTAATGCCTTCTTGGATCAATGTTTGAACACCTCTGGATCACAGGATGTGTAAGTATGTCACCCACAAGCACCCCGGTACACCCTCATGGTGTCCAAACCATGAAGTCCCCATCAATGCTCAGGGGAGACCTCTCACACACCCCATGACCCCAGGGTCAAGACAGTGACAGCAATATTGGGCCTTCAAATTAAGGCATGCTATTACAATTTGATTTCCTCCACTCTAATTGATCTATGTTGTATGTTCAATGTCCCAATTAAATTTAGGGTTAGGCCAGGGTGACAATTTTCTTTAGGGGTAAACTTGGTTCGGTTTAGGGCCTAGATCTAATTAAACGTGAATTGGAGGGGTTAAGGTGTGTATTTATAATAGGATGGGGTTAGTTAACTGCACAATAAGGTGATTGGTTAAGTTCAGGCACTAAAGGGCGTGGTTAGGTTATGGGTTAAGGGATAGGCGATGGTTATGTCTATACAAAATGCCTAGGTTAGGTTTAGGCATATGTGTTTACATGCATAAGCAGTGTTATATTTAGGCTGAAGTACGGCCTTCAAATTGCTCGATTTGGCTTGTCACTGCTATGACTGTTACACAAAGCACTAGGCTAGGCATCTGTTATGACATATATAAGCAGTGTTATATTGGGCTAAAGTATGGCCTTCAAAGTGCTCGACCAGGCTTAAGCACTGCTGTGGCTGTTCTGTTTACATTGTGTGCTTTAAAACAAGCTCAGCAACAAGAACAGTGTTTCTCATGTGATGCCTGCTTGGGTCAATGCCTGGACACCTTTGAATCACAGGATACACCAGTGTGCCACCTCCAAGCACTCAAGCACACTCTCATGGTATCCAAACCATGAAGTCCCCTCCAATGCTCAGGAGGGACTCCTCGTGCACCCCGCGACCCCAGGGTCAAGACAGTGACACCAATACTGGGCCTTCAAACTGAGACTCCTGATTACATTCCTGGCCTTTCAAACTAGGTGTTAAGCCTTGTAACAGGGATATTAAATAAGGGGGCAAAACCAACTTAAATCGTAGGAGAGGTTTATAGTTCCATCTAGTGGTTGAGACAAGGCCTAACATGGCTTTTAAGTGTGTAAGTGGGAGCCAGGCAGGGCTTTTCTGCATGTCAGACATGTCCAATGTTATGCAGTTTAAAAATCAGCATCAAATTGTGGAGACCTGGTTCTGGCCTCCACAGCAAGGTCATACCATGACCTTTGCCAGACATGACTGTACTATGCAGTTAGTCAGCATCAAAGGCCTTGTTATGACCTTTAAGTGAGGGTCTTTGTTGTTTTTAAGTAGTTTAACAACTTTTTGTACACCAGGTTGGTGTTATAATTGTATCCACTGCATCTTCATCATAAAGCATTCAAGATTGGGTCCTGGGTGATAGAAAACAGGGGCCTGGCCACTCGGCACAATGTCAGGATCTGGCCGGGTTAGGTTTGGGGGAAAAGTTGTGACCGAGGCTAAAGGCCTCGGTCTATGGCACGCTCTCGATAACACTGCCCTGAGCGTCCCATCACCAGGTCCCTGCTCCCTATGCAACTCCCATGGACGGCTCTCTTGTTACTGAGATGAAGTGAGAAATGGCTCCCCTAAATACCATTAAAGACTACGCATACTGCGGCTTGTAACTGTGGTGTATACCAAATAAGTGTGCCCTCTGAGAAACAATTAGACTTGTGCCTAGTGTTGGTCTGTTTCTCATAGAGGCCTGTGAGTGACTCCAACACACTTTACCTGTCACCACCGTGACTGTGTGTGTTGTGCCTGAGAGGTAGAGATAGAATGAGAGAACATTGGCTTTTTAGTGGATGTATATCCTTTTAGTAAGAGGATGTATGTCCTTCTTATTGAGTGTGTCTCAACCAATGTTCTAACATTCGCTGAGCTGTGTCTGCTGTCCAGTGAATATTGTCCCCCTGTGTCATAAACTGCTGGGATGGCAACAGGGGTATTGTTCTCAGTCTCTCTCCTATGATGTGGTTCAAGTATTCAAGCATCTCAGCCGATTGATAGGGCAGATGCTGTGAATAATTCACCAACGGGACCCATATTCTTGCCAGGGGAAAGCGCTCTTGTAAGGCTGTGACCGCTTGAATCATCTGTCTGTGCAGGGTAGATCTGTCTATCCAGGCATGGCAATTAATCCCCACGGCCAGGATGACCTTTGTGACCTCTGTACAGACAGTTGTATGGGTCATAAGAGCAGGAACATGGCCAAAATGGGCACCAGGGTAACTGTCAATCTGCAGTTGGGGGCATCTGAACCTGTGTATGTTTTTCAGGTTCGAATCCCCTAGGAGCAACCACTGTGTGTTAGTGGTTAGAACCCAATCCCTATATTTGTTTGGTGTGGAGGCATGCCTAGTGGGTTTCTGGTTCTTAGGTGGGGCGGTGCGCCACCTGACTGAGCAGGTGTGTTTGACCTCTGCACTATGTACGAGTGAGGTCACAGGCCCAGGCCCTACTTCCAGTCTCTGACTCTGTGTTGCAGAGCTGTCACATTCGGACGAGGGTGTGTCACGGTCAGTATGGATGTCTCTCTGAGTAGCATCCCTGACATTAAGCATTAATACTGCTGCAGGCTTATGTATAACTGCTGCTTGTTGTGGGGGCGTAGCGTAACCCACAGATGACACCGCCGCTGTTTCACCTTTAACCTTGGCCTCTATCATGGCCTCAGCTGTTTTTACAGTATGTGACTGCAGTGAGGCCATGGCTTTGTGTGCCCATCTTGTTGCTGTTTCAAAAGGCCCATGCCACTCTGAATCTGTCATATGTGGCATGGTGTTAATCTCAGCCTGCATCCTGGCCATATAGTGGCTCCGCAGGCTCCTTAAAGTAGCCATTTCCCATTGTCTCGCATGTCCCTCTAAGATTTGGTCTAACTCTGGGGTGGGACCAAATGGTCGGACTGCGGCAATGAGTGTTCCAGTAATTTTGCTGATCCCTGGTGGAGGAGTGTCCTGGGTCACAAATGCTAAATGGTGAGAGGCCCTAATAATAGCTAGCATGACCTTAGCTTTGTCCCTATGTTGAGGGTCTGACCCCTCCTCCATGTAATTCCCACTATTGCCTACACACTCAGGCCTATCGTGCCCCTCGGGCGCCTGGTGCTGGTCTGTGGGGAGACGACAGGGCTCTGTAGTATGCCAGTCCCAAGGGCCTGTGTATTGGCCCTCCTCCACACTAAGGTGTCTTTGAGTATCGTCGGCTAGGGCCACAGTATCTTGCTGTGGGGGCTGCCATGGGTAGTATGTCTCATCCCCCCAGTCTGGATTTTGTGACTGGGGGTCGTCCTTAACTATGTCACCCGTGTATGGTGGCCTACATTTGGTGCATATATCTGAATAGCAACCAGTGCCATCACATGCAGCCACTAGCCTAGGTGCCGCTGGTGCTCTACCTCTCACTGTCAGGTTCTGTTCGGATTCTGGTCCTGATACGGACTCATCCCTAAACTCTAAAGCCCTGTATGGGCTGGGTTGCTGTTGCCTAGGCTCTATGTTGGACGCCTGGCTGTTGGGAGGCCTCTGTTGCAGTGGATTTTGCTCTGGGCGTATGTTAGGGCTTCTATGAGACACCCTGGGCGGATGTGTAACTACCCTAGACCCCAGGCGTGTGAGTGATCTGCCCCTCTTTTTAGACATGACTGCCCAGGCTTTTTTGTTTGATGCTGTTTAATGACTGCTATTTATTCAGACAGTCAGGCGTCTCAATGTGGACGCTGTGCAGATTTGTTTGCCGACACGGGCCTACCTGGCTGCTAGTTGCTTCTTTTTTGAAGCACAAAATGGCGTCTCCCCTGCCCCTGCTTGTTCTAGCTCTGGGTCACAGGTGGTCGCACAATTGCAGCTACTCTACCCAGCTTTCTCTGCTAAATTGCCGCTTCTTCTTAGCTCTGATAAGAGCTTTTTTAGCCCTTAGAAGGGCTATTTCTTCTGGTCCTGATAAGGACCTTTTTGCTGCTTGCTCTTGATTTTGGTCCGCGTGTCTTTCTTGAACGCGTCCAATAAGGAACTTAGGTCATAGAAAATCGTCAACTTAATCTGTAACACGACGCGTTTCGATCATCAAGGATCTCATCAGGTGTTTTCAAGTTGACTGTGATCAAAAAATGTGACTTAGTGGGTCTTCAATGAGGCTTGAGTGAAAAAAGAGCTTTTGCAGCGATGCGGTCTGTTCGGTTGTCTCCAGCACAGTGAGCTCATCGCAGAGCGAGCCGCTTCACTGGCTGGAGGGGCGTGGTTAAGCTCCCACCCCAGAGAAAGTATTTTACTCTGGCACCTAAGTGACGCACTTTCTCATACTATTAACCTCTCATAAAATTTTCTGAATAGAAAATAAATTACTTTGAATAAAAGTAAGTATGAAACAAAAAGAAATGGTTCAAAAATTCCATTCCCTCGACCTTTCGTGGTCTGTTCCAGTTTTGGGGTGCCACCCTGCAAGGTCGGACGCCTGCCATGCCGCCCCTCGCAATACAAGTCCATGCATATCCCTGTGTGTGTTTTGATTGTGAGCCTGTGCCATGGGACAAATCCACCATGTGGTTGAGTCCCCCTTGCATCAGGTGAACAATCAAAATCACACTTAACCACATTCTACATCCTGGCATTTACTGGCCCTCAGCATGTAATGCCTTCTTGGATCAATGTTTGAACACCTCTGGATCACAGGATGTGTAAGTATGTCACCCACAAGCACCCCGGTACACCCTCATGGTGTCCAAACCATGAAGTCCCCATCAATGCTCAGGGGAGACCTCTCACACACCCCATGACCCCAGGGTCAAGACAGTGACAGCAATATTGGGCCTTCAAATTAAGGCATGCTATTACAATTTGATTTCCTCCACTCTAATTGATCTATGTTGTATGTTCAATGTCCCAATTAAATTTAGGGTTAGGCCAGGGTGACAATTTTCTTTAGGGGTAAACTTGGTTCGGTTTAGGGCCTAGATCTAATTAAACGTGAA
>NW_028151344.1:0-43743 GCF_964638095.1 Poromitra crassiceps
TTCGAGAGTCGACTTATTCACGATTTGCTGAATATGCTTGGAGTTGAAAAGTCAAGGACTACACCATATCATCCTCAGGGAGATCCCCTGCCTGAGAGATTTAATAGGACATTGTTAGACATGCTGGGAACACTGGATGCCAACAGAAAGAACAAGTGGAGTCAACACATTGGACACCTCGTTCACTCTTATAATTGCACTCCCAATGAGGCCACTGGTTATTCGCCGTACTTCCTAATGTTTGGGCGTGAAGCAAGGTTGCCAGTGGACCTGTGTTTTGGAACATCCAGTGATGGCACACCACAGAAAACATATCTTAAGTATGTGTCTGACATGAGGAAGGAGTTGCAGGCAGCGTATGAACTTGCAGAATCCACAGCCGGCAAGCAAAACAAAAACAATAAGCGGAGATATGACGAGAAAATCTGCTACTCCCAACTCATGCCTGGTGATAGCGTTTTCATAAGAAACTTAGGACTGAAAGGAAAGCATAAGCTGGCTGACCGTCCACGCCTTACATTGTTGTGAGTCAAATGCCGAATCTCCCTGTGTTCCGGCTGAAGCCCAAAGATGGAGATGGCCCAATTAAGATCCTCCATCGCAATCACCTTCTACCTCTCGGACGGAGTGTAAGACTGGAGAGACAGCCTGACACAGAACTAACTCCAAATAAAAGAACCCTGAGGCGAAGAAGAAAGAGAGGGCAGGACAAGAGTAACACAGAGGTTGGAGGGACTGGAAGAAATGATGAGAAGTCTGGAGAAGAGAACGAGAAGTCACATGTTCTTCTTGACACTAATGACTGCACTGACTCCGAAAATGAAGAGATGGGAGCATGGTATGATCTGCATGTTGATGACACTAAAGAACGAACTGGAGAAGAGATGTCAGAACCCTTCAGTTTGGACTTGGATATAGTGTGGAATGCGACCACTGAACAGTCAGAAGTGATGTCGGAACATGAAGAGGAAAAAGAATCTGATGAAAAGGAAAAAGAATCTGATGTAGAGGAAAGAGAACCTGATAAGGAAGAAGGAGACTCTAAGGGACTCAACCCCCGGAAAGGACTGAGAAAGAACTTGAGGATGGATCTGCAGAACCTGAGCCAAGACACTCTCAGAGACTAAAGAGACCTCCCACGAGACTGACTTACGACACACCTGGAGTTCCTAGTATAGTGTCTGTCCCTGTTGTGAGATATGTAACCACTATGTACAAATGGATAACAGGTTGTAACAGGTTGTAACCTAACTGGTTTATCTTTTGATGACATTACACTCGAATTTAATTTGTTGTTTGCCTATTAGTCATGGGGACATGCCTATTTTGGTGGGGGAAGAGTGTAATACCCTGGTTTCTAACCATGCATTATTGGTTTATATCACAGTCTGTTACTGTTGAGTATTTTGTTGTTTTCTTTATACTATACTTCAAAGGCTTAAATTGTTTATAGTTGTCATGGTTACCTGAGGAACACTTGGCCAATTACAAGGCTTGTTATTGGGTTGGCGAGGGGAGGTCCTGAGACGTGGAAAAGTATTGAACGAGGGGGAGGAGACTAACGAAGAAGAAACGGGGAATAGCGGAAAAGCCGAGAGGAACCTACACAAGTACTCGCCGTCGCGGTTTTGTTTGATTTAATTGAACTGTAAAGTACAGTAGCGTTTCTGTTAACGTGCCTGACGGGCGTGAGATCGGGACTGTCGTCTTTGCTGAGGAAAAGAGTGCTTTCTTCGCCGTGGAGAGAGATTGGTCTACACGCGTGCATGTTCGGGACTGTCCTCCTGAGAGGGAAAGTGATTTCTTCTTACTGTGAAGAGATATCAGTCTAAAGCGTGCGTGTTTGTGACTGTCGTTTCTGGCGAAGTACAGAGTGCTTTTCTAACTCTTACTGTGGAGCGAGTCAGCTGCAAAACTCCGTGACTGGGATTGTTTAGCTGCCGCGCTGCTGCACCATTGAGGGGAGAAACTCGGTGTTCGTCACCTGCCTGCACAGACGGGGAGGCATGAGACAACGTGAGCTGTGGCCCTTGCGCTGAACAGGGATCCCCTGCTCTACTCATCTCTGCTGTGTGTGGACGGGAGATAGGATCGGCTCCGTGTCGGGTGGTTGGGTCACCAACTACCGTTCTGTGACGTGAAGAGGATTTCCTATTGGCCTTCTCTGCACGTGGAGGTAATCTGTTGCTTTCAAGTTTCTCCTGAGCTCCAACTAAGCGCGCCAACAAACCGTCAATGCAAGCTTGCTTAGAATAGAACTACCGTAAAATAGGAACAGAGTGCACTCAAAATAATCGGGTAACTAAATTGACATTTGGGGTTTATCTATTTTATTTTGATAGTGTTGGGTTGTATTTTTGATGTGAATAATAATTCATTCATTCCACCCATTCATTCAGTTAAACAATATCAAGAAACTGAGATACTGTGTGGTTGTCTTGTTATTTCTCATTAAAGGTAGAATACTTGAATAAGGTAACTCACATTTCCATATTAATATTCTATTGGGGTATTAACACCCAGGTTGTTCTACTGGCCTTTCATGGTCATTTCTAAGTGTGAGAATTATAATTAACCCTAGACTTGTTTATCACACATGGAGGTGGCTCTTTCACCATTTTACTTAGTACTGTTGATTAAAGGGGTTTGATGCTTTATTACGAAATATAAAGTATTCCTCATATAACGAGCCTATGGTGAAAAATGGTTACAAATATATTACACATTACTTTAAAAAAGGTAGGCTAATGCCTTACTTAATTACTCCATGTAGAAAGAGATTCGCTATTTTTGCGTTACTCCGCAACATCGCCTGAGATGCATTGGCCTGAACCAACCAATCCTCAGTCCGTCACTCCTCATGCCTAAACCTAGCCAATCATCACTCCTCCCCGTCCCTCCAGGCCATACATTCTAGGTAGGACTGACATCAAGACAACTCGGACCGCCGGAAAAAATGGGTTCAGACATGTAAAAAGTGAACTGAACGGTCGTTCAGGCCGGAATTACAGCTCGGAAATCCGGGTATCATCCAGAGCTCCGCTTTGTCGTCACAGCCACATCAAAATGGCGACTTGTATCGTTAAAGGTAATCACAGAATCATTATAAAGATGTTTGTTGACATTTTAACACACAATTTGATGTCTTAATTATGTAATGTTAACGTTTAATATGAGTTCCTGTGTTTCACTCTGTCTGAAATTCAGCATTCAGAATAATCAGTTAGCATTGTTAGCTAGTAGGTAGCTACAATGCTAACACGGGTTGCTGTAGCAACCGTTTGGTTTCCCCCCCGAGTGGGAGGTGCAGCGTGAACGCAAATCTGTCCGGGCCGGAGGTTCCGTGTTGAAACTTACGGCGGTCCGAGTTGTCTTGAATGCGGTATTAGTGTTGTTTAACAGTCAGCTATTGTTGTGTTGTGTAATCGAGTGCATGAAAGCGCCGCATGTTTGATGTTTTGTCCATAATCCTGCAGATTGACACATTCTTACATTACTTGCAGCCATCTCCACAGGGAATGATGTTTGTCTGTTGTCTTTTTTTTGTCTGAATGTTGTCTTCAGGTCAGAATGCTTTGGAAATCATGTCCAGAGCATTTCCAACACGCACAGACACATTGGTTATTTGTTAGTGAACTTTTCTCTGCTTGAGGTGCCCAGTGCGCAAAAACACTAGCCGCCGAGAGCGCTTAAACGCAGGTGCGGTGCTGGGAACACGAGCACGGCTAGAGCGTCATTCCCATAGAGAATGAATAGCAGAAAGGCGCTGGCAGCTCAAATAGACTAGATGTGGACATGCTAGCTAAGCCCCCATTCACATGGCCACTAAGCCCCCATTCACATCATATCCCGAAGCAACGCTCAACCTATAAGCCCAACCTACGCTGAACCCACAAGTTTCATTTAGGCGTCCTTGCGAGGCCATTCACCCCACCCACGCGCGTGTCACGCTGAAGCCACGCTCACGCCTTGCTCAAGCGATCGTTAAGGATTCTTGTGTGAACGGTTAGGCGTCAGTTCAGCTTCTGCCTGCCTCAAGCTTCTGCTCTGCTACGTTCGGCGTCCTGTGTGAACAAGGGCTAATGCATTACACTACTCATTACAGACACATATGATGTGATTACAGTAATGTGTTACACTACTCGTTACAGACACATGTGATGTGATTACAGTAATGTGTTACACTACTCGTTACAGACACATGTGATGTGATTACAGACAGTAATGCATTACACTACTCGTTACAGACACATGTGATGTGATTACAGTAATGTGTTACACTACTCATTACAGACACATGTGATGTGATTACAGTAATGTGTTACACTACTCGTTACAGACACGTGATGTGATTACAGTAATGTGTTACACTACTTGTTACAGACACATGTGATGTGATTACAGTAATGCATTACACTACTCGTTACAGACACATGTGATGTGATTACAGTAATGTGTTACACTACTCGTTACAGACACATGTAATGTGATTACAGTAATGTGTTACACTACTCGTTACAGACACATGTGATGTGATTACAGTAATGTGTTACACTACTCGTTACAGACACATGTGATGTGATTACAGTAATGCGTTACACTACTCGTTACAGACATACTCCTTGTATGATATGATTGTTCGATGTGTTATTATTACTACTGTACTTTGTTACTGTTGTGTCAGCTAGCCCTCCTTTCTCTGTTCTCTCCATATAGTCTCTCATACTCCCCCTGCTCTCCCTCCCCACCTCCTCCTGTTCCCGAACCCCCCCCCCCCCCCCTCCACTTTTCTAAAGCATGGCATCCATTCCATTTTAAAGCATGGCACTCATTCTCTTTCTTTCCCCCTTCCCCTGCTACTTTCCCCACCTCTCCTTCTCCGTTCTCTCCTCCCCCACATTTCCCATTCTCTCCCCACCTCCTCCCTCTCCCAGCTCTCTTCTCCCCCACATCCCCTCCCTCTCACTCCCCCCTCCCCTCTGCTGCTCTCTCCTCTTTCCCCCTTCCCCTGCTCCTTCCCCACCTCCAATACTCTACAATATTTCCCATTCCCTCCCCACCCCATCACTCTCCCACATTCCCCCTGCTCTCCTCCCTTCTCCTGCTCTATCCTATATTTCTATATTTTCTATATTTCTCTATCAATTGTTCAATGTGTTATCTTTATTCTGTAATTTGCTACTGTTGTGTCAGCTAGAATTAGCTAGACATATTCTCTGTGAAGCCCTCTGGGACATGGTTGTGAATTAGGGCTATACAAATAAACTTGACTAGACTTGACTTGACTTGACTCCTTACAGACACATGTAATGTGATTACAGTAATGCATTACACCACTCATTACAGAAACATGTGATGTGATTACAGTAATGCATTACACCACTCGTTACAGACACATGTGATGTGATTACAGTAATGCATTACACTACTTGTTACAGACACATGTGATGTGATTACAGTAATGCATTACACTACTCGTTACAGACACATGTGATGTGATTACAGTAATGCATTACACTACTCGTTACAGACACATACTCCTTACAGACACATGTAATGTGATTACAGTAATGCATTACACCAGTGGTTCTCAAACTTGTTTGGCTTCAGTACCCCCTTTCCCTGATTTCTGAATCCAAGTACCCCCTTTACCCGACTACAACATTTGGCTTAGAAAACTGCAGGAGAAAATTATAGCAATTATGCAATGAATGAATGACAATTTAACGTTCTTTGTTTTTTCTCTCTGTCTTTGAACACATTTACGCAGCAGCTCCGGGGTGACTCCGGGGTGAGTTTGGATCTGCCTCCTCGGGGTGTTAACTATCAGCCACAATTATACGCAAGGTATCTTATTGGAAAGAAAGCCCCAGCCACGATCTCTCCTCCATATACTCTGTCTCTGTGTGTGTGTGTGTGTGTGTGTGTGTGTGTGTGTGTGTGTGTGTGTGTGTGTGTGTGTGTGTGTGTGTGTGTGTGTGTGTGTGTGTGTGTGTGTGTGTGTGTGTGTGTGGGTGTGTGTTTTGTCAGATTAGTGTTTTACCACGCTTCTGGTCATGGAGCTTTTCAAAAGATGGCGAGGCTTTGTAGCGCACCTAGAATGTATCTCATTTGATCCATTTGGTTTGCTTGCTTCATGGCTGCAGAACGCCGTTTGCTGCCAATTGGCTTCCTATCTGACAAGCCGCCGTGTTGAGATGGGCAGTGGACAGAAAATCACACGGGCCAAAACAAGAACAAACATTGCCAAAACATTCCACAAATGCAGAGAACACCCTTAGGTACCTAGGTGTAGGTAGATCACAAAACACCCTTAGGTGGGGTATAATGAGCATATATCACGGTCTGAAGTGATCTATTGCTTTTATAAAACGGTTCCCAAGTATGGCAATATGAAAATAATCATTATTATTATTATTTACATTTAAATGTCTTAAATCTGGGAGGAAAAACAATGAACAAAATGAGCACAAAATGCTGCGAGCTGTTTGGACCTGAGGCTCAGGTCCAAAGTTGTAGAGTGGTTCTAACTGTGATATATTGACTGTGGCATTATGCTCAATACAGCACACCTGTGAGCCAATCAGATTGCGTGATTTGAGAGAGCCGTTATACGTATGTGTGTGTGTGTGTGTGTGTGTGTGTGTGTGTGTGTGTGTTGCTTTAAAAGCGCCAGTGGTCTCAGGTTAATGTAGCCTGCCCAAAGGATGTTAATCATTTTAAGACACATTTCAGAAAAAGAAATCTTCATGATGTCAATAAAGCAATTGCCTTTGTGTGCTTTTTTTTTTTTTACCCCCCCCCCATTTTTATCCCATTTTTATCCCACATTAGTGCTAATTTAATTTATTTATCCTGGTTGCTACTCCACCCTCCGCCGATCTGCGGAGAGCCGAAACTGACTCCATGCTTCCTCTGAGACATGGGCAATTAGCCAGCCGCTTCTTTTCACCTGACAGAGGAAGCTTCACCGGTAGAACATAGCACGTGGGAGGTTCACGCTATTCCAAGGAGTTCCCCTCCCTCTGAACAGGCGCCCTTAACGACCAGAGGAGGAACCACATTAGCAACCAGGATATTGCATGTTTTTTGGTGAAGGGGGTTCCTATATGAAGGAAACCCCCGGGAGGCACGGGGAGAACATGCAAACTCCACACAGAAAGGCCCTTTTGACGACCCCACCCGGGCGGTGGGCACTCGAGGACATGCGGACGGGCACGCACTCCTTCAGCGTTCATAGCGCCCCAGGTGGAAATCGAACCCAGGACCTTCGAGCTGTGAGGTGACAGCGCTTACCACTGCAACACCGTACCCCCCCCAACAACAAAAAAATGCGATGCTGAAGGCCAGATGACCTTAATGATGAAATCCCCACCCTGGTACTAATTCTACTTGACTCACTTTTGAGTTGTGTCTGTGAAATAATCGTACTTTATCTCTATTGTCCGAACTGAATGATTTGGAGCAAGGAAGGCAGCCAAAGTTTGCAGTTTTAGTTTGAGCCATTTCAATGAATGAAGTTGATGTTTCACCCGGGTTCCAAAAACCACCTAATCCGTGGTTGGTACATTCATATGTCTGTCACGCATCATTTTTTTTGCCTTGGGGGCCTGGCAATAACCACCTTTCAGAGTTGTGTTCCAGATGTAGATCTACCACAGGCTACTGCGAGACAGCACTCCTGACCCCAAACCTGCTTCTTTGCCCCCTGTCACTGGGCTTGCTTCCTTCTCTCCCCTCTCCCCTGAAGAAGTCCTTAAACTTGTCATTTCTAACTGAGCCCTCTCCTGTCATCTTGATGTTTTCCCTTCCTCACTCTTATCAATTCCTCTCTGTCCTCTGGTCTTGTTCCAGCTGCTCTAAAGACTGCTAAGAGTCTGCCCAACACGAACTGGCTCAGATTCCTGCAAATCAGAAATTATGTTTGATCCAAGGTTCGTGCCTTTGAAGTGCTCCCAAATTAACATGCCTTTTTCTATGTTTTGCTGAGCCCTCCTCACTCCAAGCATCTTATTTCTAGATTTGTATGTCTGACTGTTTGATAACCGCAGAAGCATGGCAGGGGGAACTTGGTATTGATTTATCTGACATTATATGGGAAAGGGCTAAATGACATAATGGAATGTAATTTATGGCCCAATCCCACCGCAGCTAGTAGCGCGGTCCCGCTCCGCTCGACTCGACTTTTGGTCTCATCCCATCGGTATAAACCGGCCCAGCTCGGTTTGATTTGGGGCTGAGTCGTGCTACTTTTAGTACCTGCCTCGTCGGGGTTCTATTCTGCCAACCCGGGTTCATACGGTGACGTGAAAACATTGTAGACGACTGATTGGTCAGGCAGAATCGTGTTTACTCTCTATCCTACTGACTGTCAATGCAGCGCTGCATACCAGTTTACTTACCTTCTCTTCTCTTCTATTATGCTTTTCCATCAGTTTTTTGTTTTGCTGCCTTCGCCTCTGGTGAAATAAAATCGGCGCGGTGGTTTCAATTGTCCAAAAGTCTGCTGCTCTGAAGCGCTTGTGTAGTTAGTGCTGCATTGGCTCCGCTAGGCCGCAGGCGCTTGATGAAGCCGCGGTTTTGCCTGGTGAGAGGCCGCGGGGGTAGAGGCTTCACTCTAGCGCAAACCCCGTCCCTCGCGCCCGCCCCTTTAGCAGCGCTTGTGAGTTTTGACTAACAACAAAGTGATATCCATTCTCCTGGTCGATTGTCACTTTTGCCCATGTACACTGTAACACCCGCCCAACATGCTGTGATGCTATGAGCTGGCTGCTCAGGCCAGGATCAAGGACTGTGGTCATCATGCCAGCACTGCTCTCTCTCTCTCTCTCTCTCTCTCTCTCTCACACACACACACACACACACACACACACACACACACTGTAGGTCATTTAGAGGCACCAGTATTTCATAAACAGTTTAAAAGTTCTGTGTATGGATTTAATTGTAACGTTATGTTATAACCTATTTCGGAACATGGGTGGAGGGCAGATATGCGGTCGCTATGACGACCAGGTGTGGGCGGGGGCAGATGAAGGGCGGTCGAAGCAGAACGTCCATCGGGTTGAAGCAAGTAGAGCCGAGTGGTGACGGGCTGTGCAGGGCTGTAAAATGTGGTGGAATTGAGCCATTAGAACGGCTCTCGGAAAGGGAACAGAGCCATAAGATCTGGCTCCCATCAAAGAGCTGTAATTCCCACCACCACCTCCCAGCACTACCTCCGAGCACTACCTCCGAGCACTACCTCCGAGCACTACCTCCGAGCACTACCTCCCAGCACTACCTCCCAGCACTACCTCCCAGCAGTACCTCCCAGCACTACCTCCCATCACTACCTCCCAGCACTACCTCCCATCACTACCTCCGAGCACTACCTCCGAGCACTACCTCCGAGCACTACCTCCCAGCACTACCTCCCAGCACTACCTCCCAGCAGTACCTCCCAGCACTACCTCCCATCACTACCTCCCAGCACTACCTCCCATCACTACCTCCCAGCACTACCTCCCAGCAGTACCTCCCAGCACTACCTCCCATCACTACCTCCCAGCACTACCTCCCACCACCACCTCCCAGCACTACCTCCGAGCACTACCTCCGAGCACTACCTCCCAGCACTACCTCCCAGCAGTACCTCCCAGCACTACCTCCCATCACTACCTCCCAGCACTACCTCCCATCACTACCTCCCAGCACTACCTCCCAGCACTACCTCCCAGCAGTACCTCCCATCACTACCTCCCAGCAGTACCTCCCAGCACTACCTCACAGCACTACCTCCCATTACTACCTCCCAACACTACCTCCCATCACTACCTCCCATCACTACCTCCCAGCACTACCTCCCATCACTACCTCCCATCACTGCCTCACAGCACTACCTCCCATCACTACCTCCCATCACTACCTCCCATCACTACCTCCCATCACTACCTCCCAGCACTACCTCCAAGCACTACCTCCCATCACTACCTCCCATCACTACCTCACAGCACTACCTCCCATCACTACCTCACAGCACTACCTCCCATCACTACCTCCCATCACTACCTCCCATCACTACCTCACAGCACTACCTCCCATCACTACCTCACAGCACTACCTCCCATCACTACCTCCCATCACTACCTCCCATCACTACCTCACAGCACTACCTCCCATCACTACCTCCCATCACTACCTCCCATCACTACCTCACAGCACTACCTCACAGCACTACCTCCCATCACTACCTCCCATCACCACCTCCCAGCACCACCTCCCATCACCACCTCCCATCACTACCTCCCAGCAGTACCTCCCAGCACTACCTCCCAGCACTACCTCCCAGCACTACCTCCCAGCACTACCTCCCAGCACTACCTCCCATCACTACCTCCCATCACTACCTCCCACTACCTCCCACTACCTCCCAGCACTACCTCCCAGCACTACCTCCCATCACTACCTCCCAGTACTACCTCCCATCACTACCTCCCAGCACTACCTCCCAGCACTACCTCCCATCACTACCTCCAAGCACTACCTCCAAGCACTACCTCCCATCACTACCTCCCATGCATCACTACCTCCCAGCACTACCTCCCATCACTACCTCCCATCACTACCTCCCAGCACTACCTCCCATCACTACCTCCCATCACTACCTCCCAGCACTACCTCCCATCACTACCTCCCATCACTACCTCCCAGCACTACCTCCCAGCACTACCTCCCAGCACTACCTCCCATCACTACCTCCCATCCCTACCTCCCAGCACTACCTCCCATCACTACCTCCCATCACTACCTCCCAGCACTACCTCCCATCACTACCTCCCATCACTACCTCCCATCACTACCTCCCAGCCAGTCAGAAGCGAGCGTCCCACAACCAGTGAAGGATAAGAGTAGGGGAGGAGCCTGCTTTTCATCAGGGCTTTTATTATTTGGTCTTAAGACAAATGAATTAGCGGCACAGCGGGGGGCTCGGCTTCAAGAGAACACTTCATGAATAAACATGAACAGCGCTGTCTGCCTGCGCGCTTATGTGTTCTTAAGTCTGCTTTCATTTACGTATGTGTGTGTGTGTGTGTGTGTGTGTGTGTGTGTGTGTGTGTGCGTGCGTGCGTGCGTGTGCGTGCATGAGTGAGTGTGAGGATTCTTTGCATATCAGCAGTAGTGGTTTTAAACCAATTACTCTGCTCACTCTCTCCATATTAACACCACTGTCTCCTCTCTCTCATGTGTGCTCGAAAGTATTCTGTGTGCTTATTCATGTGTGCTCACTTACTGTACATATGAGTATGTGTGTGCGTTAACATTAATTAGCGAAAGAGCCCACAGTGACTGTTTCCCATCTCTGTGAATATAGAATTGACGTAAATGGAGAAATAATACCCGGAAGGCTGTTTCAACGCTGTGATTACGGAGACGACTAGCTATGTGTCAACGCATGTCTGAGAAGGCTGTTTTATTGCCAGTTAGCTCCCTGGCTGCCACATTAGTTAGCATAATAAGCAACCAATTATATTGTCCATACAGCGCCGCTGGTTGTTTATTATCGGCACACCAATTCAGCCAGATGGCTTAAATTACCTGCGGGATTGTTTAATTTGACCAAGTTAATCCCTCAAAATCCTCTTAATCTCTTTTGTTGTCTTTTTCAATTCCATTAAAATGATCTAAATTGTCAGTGTTATAGAACGAGTAGTCGTGAGGGAGCGGAGGGGATTGGTCGGCACATGGGTGGGGGAAGGGGGGACCTTTTTTGTAGTGGGGGAAATATCCTATGATATGGTGTTTTATCATTGCAATTTATTTACTTTTTGAAATACAATTTGTAACAAAATATGTTTCCTCCTTTTCCTGTCTATAGGGCTAGGCTTAACTCATTGAGTGCCAATGACGACAGCTGTCGTCAATTCAAATACTGACGTAGAGTGCCAAAGACGACGATTGTCGTCAATTGCGTTTTTTGACGGTGGGACGTGGATCAATCCCTGATACATCTCTGGTACAACTATTGTAGCTATTGGAGGTCTATAACCTATTTTACAGAACCCTTAGGTGGCGACAGTGCTCTCCAGGTTAACAGAAAGGCAGAGAAAAACAGAGAATAAGTCGTTGGGGAAACGGAAATCGCATCGCATCCGTATGCATCGATATGCATGAAGCGTTTTAACGTTAGATGCGCCTGCAGCAGCCAATCTGCTCCCACAATTGAGCTCCTCCATGTCCGCTGCGACAGCATATTCGCATGATCAGCCGTGGAGTTGTTTATTATTCTCAACTGGAAGCATAGGAGCCGGTGACAAACACACGCGGAAACGCTGTAAAAAAGCTGGATGTCGCGCATATATATCTATGGTCGCGCACCCTTCACAGTGCAGAGCAAACTCAGCAGAGAGCCACCTCCCATAAGGAGGAGTGTGCAGTTGAGGCGGGGGGGGGGGGGGGGGGGGGCACGCAGAGCAGCACACAACACTGACCCAGACAGACCCAGGCAGCAGGACAGGGTTGGCAAACGCAAGCCAGAATATCCGATGCCCACCAGCAGCAAAGACCAGCAAGAAGCTGCAACCAGCAGCGCACGCAGGGGCCAGCGCTGCTGGTTGCAGCTAAAAATATTATTCTGCCAAACAAAATTCCCTGGCCTTCACTGTTTTATTGAAGGAAATTATTTTTGAGGTGTGACTACATCAGAAAATTAGCTTCAGAGTCAGTGATGTGTTTGAAATGTTTAATTTCACAAAAGGGCCATTATCTCAGCTTCTAGAAAAAAACTGCTCTTTTTTGTTAAATCAAGCTATCTTCTCCGGCTGATAATGAAAGAACGGAAAATGATATCAATAAACCTGTTTTTGCTGATGATAGAAAAGAGTCTCATCGTTCTTTTTGCGTGTTCATTGTTTACATAGTAATATCACACAATATTCTGTGGGCCTCGAGAAATCACTGAAAACGCTCTGAAACTCTCGCACTGGGAGCGTCCGTTCTCCAAAAGTGGCTGGCACTCAATGAGTTAATTTTTTCTAAATGTTCTTTGTCTTTCTCAAAGCAGTAGTTAAATTGCAAACATCTTTACAACTGTCTTTGAATTCATTATACTTCTTAATTTTTCTCCTTTTTTAATCATCTCTGTTTTATAATAAAATGTGAATGAACAAAGGCAAAGCTCAGAAATCATGAATCCTCATCAAATGATTGCCAAAGCCATATTCTATTAATTGCCATACATAACATTTATATCATGAAAAATATAAGAAATTACCATTAGCCTCAACCATTACCAAGTGCCAAGTGGCAGCCTGTCTTTCCTGCATCTAAATAGCCAGTTTTATTCCGGTGTAGTTGGCCAGCCGGCAGGAAAGTATCGCGGGACTTGACGAGACTTGGTGACCGAGATCACGAATGAGGTAATTTGATCCCTGGGAGACTCCAGGAAACAGCCCCGGGGGAAATATCAGTCTGGTGGTTGTTGAGGGATGAGATTATGACAATATGTGGCGAAAACGGGAATAAAACTGGCTATTTAGATGCAGGAAAGACAGGCTGCCACTTGGCCCCCACGGAGCTCTATTTTACGACTGTATTGGAGAGTATTGATCTCAAAACAACGCGTAGGACGGCCAGAAACGCTGCGGAGATCCCTGGGTGAGTCGTCAGATCATAATTAATGTGAGGAGAGGGGTCCAGGTTAAATAAAAACGAAATTCTCCTTTCACTAACTATGACCAAGCCACAAATAATTGATAGTTTGTTAGGGGGAGGAATGGGGATGAAGGGATGGGGGAAGGGATGATGGGATGAGGGGATGGGATGAGGGATGAAGGGATGAGGGATGAAGGATAAGGAGGTGAGGGATGAGGGAAGGGATGGGGGGAGGGGGTGATGGGATGAGGGGATGGGATGAGGGATGAAGGGATGAAGGGATGAGGGATGAAGGGATGAGGGGGTGAGGGGATGAGGAATGAATGGATGACTTGGAGGAAGTATGAGTAGATGTCTCGAGGAACCAGGGAGTGAGACTCTGGATGGGGGAACTGCCTCGGCGATGGAATCTTCATGGTCTTGATGGCTCCATCTTATCCCCAAAAGAACTTCATTGGCTGAGATGAGCATGGGCATTACGGACGTCACTGAGGTTGCTTATGGATGTAGCTGTGGTAGGCTTGGGATGACCAACGGCCGAGGACTTTGGTGGTGTGATCCGGGATTCCTTGCCTGGAGGCTGAAGAGGCAGCTCCAATGCGGAAAGAGTGGCCAGAGTATAATTCAGGAGATATTCCTGATTTTGAGAGGACTTGGCGGAGATGTTGGTGGAACCAGGAGCTGGTTGTAATTCCCCGGATTCTGTAATGAAGAGGGGGTCTCGGAGAGAAGCGTGGCAGGTATTGAGACGAAACAGGAAGATGGGATGTGAGGTTCCAAGTCGATCGGATTTTGAGTTTGTAGATGATGATGTCGGAAGTATGAATTGTAAGGTCGGAAAGACTTGCATGTCGGGGTGGATTGGAGATGGACGTGGTTGAGTTGAATTCTGAACGTCTGAAGAAACGTGGATCTGAGGGTTGCGTTGGAGACGGGGATGAGTACCCTGTGCGGAGGGTGTTGATGTTAAGTGTTGAAGTTAATCGTGGCTCTGCCTTTCGGGCATGCTGATGAGGGAAAGAGAGATGGCAGGACGTAGGCGCCAGTGAGTAGTTGACAGAGGAATTGATGCTATTGAAGTAGATGTGGATCACGAAAGTTCTGATGTGAAGAGAGGAATGGGCGTATAGGTGATGAAGTTCAGATGGTGAAGACGTCCGATAAAGGAAACAATAAGTTGTAACGTGTGAGGAAGGACTTGAAGCAAGTCCATCCTGTGGGGTATGATGACGATGTTCTGGGAGCTAGGTTGTCGAGGATGGCTTGTCAGGATGCTGAGGTCAGGTGCTGCAGCTGCAGGTTTTAGTTGAAGATGGGGGCTAAATTGGAACTGGAATTAGTCGGAGACTGAAGTAGAGTTTGAATTTCTGGAATGAGACACTGGTCGGAGAATCAGTGATGGAGTTTTGTAACTGGAAATGTGAGCGGTACGGATGATGAATTGATGCTGGGCTGAGATCGGGATAAGGTAATGTGTGATTTGCAAGATGATGATGTTGACTACTGCTGTGTTGTCTATGTAGATGACCACTTGTGCCCCCAAAGAAGTGCTGCAACCAAGATGGGATCCAACTTGTGGATAGCGGCTGAGGGGGAGAGTAGAGCGAACTCAGGTGGCCAGTCGGATGCGCTCCACCTCCCTCCGTGGTAGCCGGCGAATCCGATGTATGGTTTTGCATCGGTGAACAGCTGGATGTCCAGGTTGGGTGAGATCATCGTAGAAAACAATATGCCGTTCCAGGAGGGGCAGTATTGCTATTGCCATGTCTCCGTTTTACAAGCGTTGTCTATGGCAAATTGGCAATGTGGTCAGATGTCGTCGTGGATGAAGATCGCATCCTGGGAGGGAGCCCGCTGGGCTCGGTGTCCCAGGATAACGGACGATCTCCATCCACCCCCGGCGAGCTTCAACATAGCAGCAGATGGCTCGTCAGATGTCGTCGAGGTCGTCGTGGATGAAGATCGCATCCTGGGAGGGAGCCCGCTGGGCTCGGTGTCCCAGGATAACGGACGATCTCCATCCACCCCCAGCAAGCTTCAACACAGCAGGAGATGGCTTGTTAGATGTCGTCGAGGTCGTCGTGGATGAAGATCGCATCCTGGGAGGGAGCCCGCTGGGCTTGGTGTCCCAGGATAACGGACGATCTCCATCCACCCCCAACGAGCTTCAACACAGCGGGAGATGGGCTTGTCAGATGTCGTCGCGGATGTAGCTGTGGTATGCTGAAGCGGCTATGTATAGGAGGTGGGAGAGGGAGGATCATCCTTGGGGAATGATGGGGATGGCGTAGACGAGGTGTCTGAGCAGGGCGAGGAGTTGGCATTTGGTACGTGTAGCAGCAAGGAGGTAGCTGACTGAAGGTTCTGAGATGACCTGGATGCCTGGCTGGAAATCGTGAGAGAAACTGAAAATGAGGAAGTTTGACGAATTTAGGGTCTGGGTGTTGTTAAAAGGCATTGTATAAGGTGTTGATTGGTGTGCAGGGATGCTTGGCATTCATGCTGAATGTTTGGTAAGGTAGTGAGGGTAGGTGTCCGTTCTCTGGAGCGGGTGGGGTGAGGGTGTTTTGAGTAGGATGGGTCCAATGTTGCTTTGTAATTCTCTGGAAGCATGATGGTGGAATGTGGAGGGTTGGAGTAGTTCAGCGAGGGCCATGTAGTTACCAGTTATTATCTGCTACCTGAGGGTGGATGAGACTGGAAATGGGCGTGGTGCTGTGGGTTGAACTGGAGGTTGAGCGGTGGTAAGGGTGAATAGGCTGGCTGCAGGTGGAGCTGAAGAGAATGCTGGGAAGCTGGCTGTAGGTGGCGCTGTGGAGAATGCTGGAAAGCTGGCTGATGGTGGAATTGTTGCAAAACCGGTTGCAGGTGGTGCTGTGGTTGAGGGTGCAGAGCTAAACAGAATTAAATACATTTGGGTGATGGGGAAGGGGAGGGGGGAGGGTTTGGGGGAGGGAGGGGAAAAAGGACAGGTTAGTAGGAAATGAGTTGATCAGAGCAACTGTTATGGAGGCTGAAGGAGCCGCAGTAGCCGGTGGGTTGATGTTAACACTGGCAGAAGGAAGGGAAGAAGAAATGTTGGGATGAGGGGGTGCATGTGCATGGGGTGATAGTGCAGCCTGCGGACATAGGGATGAGAGAAATGAAGCAATGAGGTTAGACAAAGCAGAAACAGAGGGAGCAGGCACGGGGGGGGGGCATTCTTGCCCTCCTGACTGAGGCTGCCAGAATGGCTGCAGGAATGGCTGCCGTCTGCGACACTGGACTGGCATGGGACTTGGAAAGAGTGGAAAACATGAAGATGGACTGTGTGCAACTGTGTACAACTGTGAAACGTGTACTCATGGAATGTAAATGTTACGCACGAGAAAGAAAAAGGCTGTATGCTGCTGTATAGGACGAGTCAACGTGACTTCATTTGCCACCCATAGTTAATAGTATGAGCTGTGCCAACAACGTTAACATCCCGAAACTATACATCACATCGCTTATATTTTGATATTCTGAGTGAGAGCAGAACTAGCCCGAGAGTCTGATGTATAATATATACAGTACGTGTCGTGTCAAAATTGTGTGAACTGTCGCAGTTCTCCAAATGCAAACGGAGTCAAGTCAGCTAGAGCAGACACTCACACCTCGCACCACTTGGGCTCCATAGGGTTCGAACGCCGCTGCCACCCAGTGAGCGGCCCGTTCATCAAAATGCCGCTCGGCTGATCCCTCGCACTAAGCCTGGGCACAAAGACTAACAATGAAGAGCCTGCTGAATCCACTGAGAATCAGTGTTGGGCAAGTTATTCTTCCTTTGTTATTGTCATCTATAATGGTTGGTTATTTGCATAAGACAACGGTTTGATTAGGAAATTATTGTATAAACTATGTGTTTTGATTTAATAAAATGCAACTCAATTTGTAACTTGAGTTACTGATGAAGTAACTGGTATATATTACTGAAATCCTATAAGTAATAAGTTACATTACTGAGTTACTGCTAAAATAATATATTACGTGTAATATGTTACTTTGTAATGAGTTACCCCCAACGCTGCTGGGAATCATGCAAGGACTGTGCTGGCAGTTCTTGAATTCACACCATAAAACACCATAAACAGTAATATTTCCGACCAGTGAGAGGCAGCAGTGTGCCGTAAGGCATCTAGTCTGCCGGAAAACTATAATAATAATAAGAAGAAGAAGCTGCACCGCGCTGCAGCGTCGGTCAGCGTGATGACGTCGTCCGGGATCGCCGTGGTGTTGCCGGAAGCGCCCGGTGGCTTTGGGTGCTGGATGATGACGTTGTTGATTGATGAAGTTTGGTTAGCAACCAAACTTTTTGCAGTGATCACTGCGATGAAATGGTACCTTGTTTTTACGGATGGCAGCTGTCCCGTTGTTGACGTTTGTCGTCGGCATGATGTGTGTGTGTGGATTGAGATGAGACTGGATTACCGTGAGTTTGGCCGTGTCGGCTAAACGGCGATGATTGCCTTGTGTGGCTACTAGATGGCTAGTAGTAGCATTGGCACTGCTGTAGGTTTGAGCCATGGTTTGGGCATACCGTTGGGAAGGCTTGTGAATCTCCGAGCGAAGACGAGGCGGCAGGTCGGAACGACGGACCGGAGGCTCGTCTGCAGCATTGCATTGCAAGTGAGATGAAACCTGTGTGGGTCCTCGCCGATGCCAAGCAAGTCGTTGCTGTCAGAGAGGTGGAACTGGAACGTGGATTCCATGACAGTCAGGTAAGAGCTGAAGTTTCGTGTTGTCTGTCTTGGAGTGAAACTCAGAATGAGTTTGGTCTTGAGACGAGAGAAAGGATCTTGGTTTGGGGCGTATATATAGGTGGAGCGAATGATTGAATCCAGGCGGAGCAAGGGATTGCCTGATTGAATGATTGACTGAGTGGTTAGTTGTGGCATGGCCTTGTTCCCGAACTTTAGTTATAATGTTATTATAACTTCATTTAAGTCCACAAACTTAACACAAATACCTCAAAAGGAGTAACATGCCCTTTCACCCAGTTCAAGATGGTTCCTCCCTCACTTAGGACAGATGCATGCAATCACTCTAGCCCAGGGGTGGGCAACTGGCAGCCCGCGGGCTGCATGTGTGCGGCCCTGTATGGCCCGCGCTGGAATTGCAAAACAAATACAAATAAAATTACAGTGCACCTGAACGCAGCATGCAATATACCCACTGAATAAGTGTCCAAATGTTCATGTCATTCTGGCCAATACTCCACTTCTGTTATAACATTTCAGTCTGGAATATGGAATATCTTTCAATAATCTTGATGACTAAAAGGCTAAAAGTAATCTCTTGTAAGAAATGACTGTTCTACATTGAAGTAAATTTTTTAATAATTAACTCGTTGGTTTTGGATTTATTTAGCTTCAAGAGTGCATTTTTGTTCTTGTGTGACTCTCAACACAGGCTTTGAGAATCCCGGGCCACTTACTGATACTTATGCTTAAATTAACCCACTCATATTCTGGTTTATTTCAAGAAAAACATTTCGCCTATAGTGGAAATTCTAATTGGCTGGTAACTTTAAAATCTAGCAGCCATATTGGCAGGTGGTCAAAAAAGTTAATTTCAAGCCCTGCAGGGAGAGCAGGTGGTGTCATAGGAGTGAATGAGAAAAGGATCAAATATTGGTGGTTAAGACTGAATAATGACATCACAACCTGTTCATTTAAAAGTAGTTATTCCTCTAAACCTGGCTTCAAATGCCCCAAATCTTTTGCACTGGCGCCGTTCGGCCCGCAGCCCTGAGCAAACTCTGGCCCTCTGGCAGGACATTTTTTTGTGGCCCTCTCTATCATCAAAGTTAGCTCTATAAAGCCCAGCTTGACCCATCACTCTGGTTCTGCCCCTGTGAGTGTGGAGGAGAGGAACATTGATTAATATGGCATCATGGCACATTAACTAAACTGTGTGTGTGTGTGTGTGTGTGTGTGTGTGTGTGTGTGTGTGTGTGTGTGTGTGTGTGTGTGTGTGTGTGTGTGTGTGTGTGTGTGTGTGTGTGTGTGTGTGTTTTGCCAACATGTTATTACCACTCAGAGGATGTATGTAAACTTTTAACTGCATTGAATGTGATTTATTGTGGTGCGTGAACTCACCACAATGACAGAGGGGAATAATGTGTATCTGGATGAGTTGATGTTATTGAGTGGTTTTACCATGTGGTAAGTGGTAAGTGGTAAGTGGTTTTACCATGTGCTGTCCGCATCCAGTGACGACGTCTTCGTCACAGCCTGCTTCCTTGCCAAGGAGGAGTCATGGGCCAAAAGGTTTGAGAACCAATGTTCTGCAGGAATAAGACATCTTTTTTACATTCAATTCTTGCCTGTCGTAGCTTCAACTGAGATGAACTGTTTGACATTGTACATGACATTGTTCATGTCAGTAGCGCTGCAGGCACTATAGCGCCCTCTCAGTCTCTCACCATGAAGAAGGGGAAACATCCATTCAGAAGAGAAGACACGTTTTATAATGGAAATGCCATGCAGCGTATCGTCAGGGGGGAACCTCAAAAGCCCAATTTCATATTTTCACTTTTGAGGGATCACAGCATGCTCTGTGAGTTGAGCAAATCACCACCCTCAGGCTTATATGAACCTTTCCAAACCCAGGAGATCAACAGAAAACTGCATGGTCACCAAGCTGAAGACAAGGCTGTTTTTCTTAGGTCCTCAACAGTTGACATTACATTACAATACATCATTTCACATGGATGCATACACACACACACGCACGCACGCACGCACACACACACACACACACACACACACACACACACACACACACACACACACACACACACACACACACACACACTCTCTCTTTCTCTCTCTCTCTCTCTCTCTCCCCTATAGAGACACTAGAGGGATGCCTATTATGCAAACCCAATGAGTCCTCTATAAGTTTTTAGCTCTTTTTGCAACTGCTGCGCCTGTTGCTTAATGCACTTTTTATACTCTTTTCTAAAGTTTTGTTATGCTTTTAAATGTCCATTTTATTCTCTTCTTTTATTCTTTTATTTTCCTGTCAACCATTTTATGTGAAGCACTTTGAATTGCCTCTGTGTATGAAATGTGCTATACAAATAAACTTGACTTGACTTGACTTGACACTGCATGAAATAGGCCACACCCATCACGGGGGAAAAAATCTGTTCCTTTCCACACACCAGCGTCATTTTCCTTGAATTAAACATAGCTAAAAGCTGTTGTGTGGTGGGGCTGCGCAGACAACAAATGTAAAAAATCGCCAATTAAAGTTATTTTGTACTCCGTCCCGAGGAAAACAAGGAAGCCATTGAGAATTGGCGAGAAGACAAATGTGGATCTAGCTGTAAGTTGGAGTGTTCATCTTTCATATATACAATCTTTTTGTGCAACACGCACCGTGGACGCGACATCGGAGAATGCCACGATTGGAGGGGGGGATTCTGTTTTCCCCCGTCTTGGGCGTGGTTTCTGAATGATGACGCGTTACGCAGTGTCTCTATGAGACATTACATCTATACCAGGCATGTAGACCTTGTCCCCTTTAGTGAAGCCGCTGCATGTTAGATCGCCGCTCTGGCGGCAGGTGCCAGTATAGGTCACAAGGCCCGCCTCCCCATGTTAGTGGATGGGGAAATGGACAACCGGAACAATCACAGTGTACGTCAGATATTTTTTTTTCCAAAGGTGGTTTGTATCATTTTAGATAGTTATTACCACGCTAATGCCTGTGCAAGTGGTCATTTTTCTGACCAGTTTGTTTTTAAGGAGTTATTTTACATATAAAAATCGATGATTGACAGCTATGGCAGCCAGTCTCAAGCCGGCATTGGCTGGACAGGCTCTTCATATTATAGATATATCGTCATAGACAAGACACGCGGCTTCATCTGTTATCTAACGCTGCCTGGAGGGGTGGCTGTGCTGGGTGTGTATGGCCGGGACAGGGGCTCTTAGCCCGGGTAGTGGCTACCTGGGGGTCGGGGTGGGCTGTGCTGGCTACCAGACATATCAATGGACCGCAATAAAAAGGACATTGTTTTGAGAAAGGTGCGCGAGGAAGTAACGTTGGTTGGGGACTGAAGTAAGTTCAGAAAATATGTGTTTTATTAGTTACTCCAGCTTTTTAATACACAATGGTTTTAATGGACGCAGGCTAGCATTAGCTGCTTGTGGTAACCGGCTGTTTTGCATTATTTGTCAGCTTGATATTACTATAACCTAACAACCGATAACGATAGCTGGAATAACACAATAGAGACATATTTTCAGAACTTACCAGGTTTTCCAACTGCCTGCATATGCCAGGAAATGTGTTTTATAATGTTAACTCCCGGGTATAACACGGGGCCTACACAAGTGTACACAACCACCAGCCATTAGCTAATCGCTAACGGGTTAGCCTTAGCTTATACAGAGACTAGAGGTTTTATTTTTGGGAGTAAAGCTATAAACATTTTTAGATATCTCAGGGAAGTGCTTTGACTTTGGGGATGTTCGTTCTTCACAAGCTCCTTTCTTAGCTGTTGTAAGGATATACAGAGACGAGACCAGGCAGCCTGGCTAACGCACTGGGCCAACGGTACCACTGAGCTATATTAAATAGAACGTTGCTTGGCTGCCCTATACTCACAGAATACCAGTAAACCACGTAGCCTAAAGCGTCAAGGTTAGATTTGTTAAACCAACATTTGCTCCAAAAGGAATTAAATCATAAAGTTAATGAAAATGCCACGGAAACATTAGGCTAATCAACACAGAGCTGCAAACATCAGTTCCCCCAGTGAGAGGCTGAGAGGAGCCCGGAGGTCTGACTTGTCTGGCTCATACAGCTCAATATGCGACAACGAAAATCAGATTTTCGTACAGGCGTCATTTTGATAAACGGATCTCATAGTGGGATTCTTCCTGGTTACTTTTGGCGAGACAAAAATATTACAACTTAAAGTGTCATATTTACAGAGCTAGACGGTATATAAATACACAACGCACTGTGCGCATTCTAGAAACTGCAGCTCTACATAAGTTAGTTCAGAGGGGCGGGGACCTCACACTCAACGGAGCTAGGGCGCAGAATCTGGTTCACTGATCTGGCAGGGTTTCGGCTTCACTCGACCCTGCTGGGCGGAGATAGAGATCATGTCTCCATATTTATTTAGCTCAGTGATCTATACACACACAGATGCACCTGCCATCATGCATGCTGTGCGCGCACGCACGCACGCACGCACGCACGCACACACACACACACACACACACACACACACACTAATCTGATCACAAGCTGTATTGATTGCTGTTTGTGGGGCGTGTGTACATGCATGTCTACATGTGTATGGAATGATTTTAACAGTGTGTGTGTGTGTGTGTGTGTGTGTGTGTGTGTGTGTGTGTGTGTGTGTGTGCGTGTGAGAGAGAAAGAGAGAGAGAAAGAGAGAGAGCGCGAGCACATGCATGAGTGTGTGTGCACGCGCGCGTATATGCCTGTGTGCGTGTGTATGTGCGTGTGCGTGCGTGCGTGCGCTCCATGGTAACAAATTGATTATTGATGTCTTCTTGGACGCCCCAGTGTGGGACTGACAGACAAGTATCACACTGTGCTGCTGAGCTCCAGGGGGTGGTTGGTGCAGCTTACATCTGACATCTGGAGAAAGAGCAGAAAAACTAACCGCAGAGGAACAGGACTAGTCGTCATAATCTGAATAGTAACATGTTTCAGTGCAGTTCCACTGTAGAACAGATGTTCTACTGTCCACTGTAGGACAGATACAGGATTAGCATGGTAGCACAGCACTAATCCAGGATCAACACCAGATAGATGTAATGGAGAGCGGCAGCCAGGGTTTGAGTTCAGGGGCCATATCTCATGCCCAAGTGCAAGTGCATGCTTTTCTCGAGATCTCCTCTTGTCAACGACAGTTTGAGTGTAATTACATTGCAAAATGACCCAATTGAACGTGTTAATTCATATAAATACCTAGGCATCTGGCTAGATGCCAAATTGTCCTTTACCGTGCATATAGATCACCTTGTAAAGAAACTAAGGAGGAAAATTGGTTTCCTGTATAGAAATATATCTTGTTTTTCATTCTGCACTAGAAGATCGATTGTTCAATCTCTAATATTGTCTGTTTTTGATTATGGAGATATTGTGTACATGCATGCCTCATCAACTGCTTTGAAGTCGCTCGACACTGTGTATCACAGCGCCCTGCGCTTCATAACAGGTGATTGTTTTCTTACTCATCATTGTATTTTGTATGAAAAGGTGAGCTGACCCTCTCTGACAGCTAGAAGAGAACAGCACTGTCTCTTATTTATTTACAAAGCCTTGATTGGACAGCTTCCACTGTATCTGTCTTCACTTCTTAATCACATTGACACCAGTTATTGTACACGCTCGCAATCTCACCTCAGGCTGCGTATTCCACGAGAGATCCGAACAAAGAAAGACTGCTTTTTCATTTTATGCCCCTAACAAGTGGAATATACTCCAGGACACTCTGAAGCTGGAGAAATTGATCTCTCTGGACTCATTTAGAGTTCTCCTCGAGAGCACACTGCACGAGGAATGCACATGTTTTAGCTGATTATCATTTGTTCTTATTGCTCTTATCTTGTCTGTCTGTAGACCCTTGTATATGTTCATTGTAACAGGGCGCTCTTGAAAATGAGAGCTTGCTCTCAAGAGCCTTCCCTGTATAAATAAAGGCAAAATAAAAAAGTGCAAATCTTTGCTAGTTTCTAGCGGTCAAAAGCTCCCCTTTTTTCTTTTAATTACCACTGGGTTGCTGAAACACATCCTTTGATGCACTGTCTTTGCTGAATGCTTCTACCCTGCAAATTCAAAACATGCCTCCAGAAGGTGAAAATTGTATCAACACGGCTGGGAGAGCGCCCTGTGACTCCTCCCTGACCCCTCCCACAGCCGTTGGTGGTTCCATTACTCTTTAAGTTGCCTATACATCTCCTTTAAAAATATATTAGAATTAGATTTCAACTGTTTTCAAACGAGGATATACATTTTCATCGCTTGTTTTACAAGCAGGACTTGGCAAACATCGTCTACTGTCAATCTCTCTATCCTACTAGCTGAGAACTTGAGGTTAAGAATGGCTGCTCTTTGGTGTGTCGGTTGTAACTTATAACTTAAGACACCAATTAGAGAGGCAAAGTGAACGTCACTTCCTGCTTCAGCACTGTACCAGAGATTTTCATCTGCCATTTATTTTCCCATAGACATTTCATAAATGCTTATAAAATAGTTTTACTTCGTCGAACCAAACAGCTAACGATATAATCGGGAGAGACCATAGAACATTTCACTCGGACCAAAACTTAAAAAAACATTGAAAACATATTTTCTTTAAACCCGCATTTCTTTACGTTTTGGTCCCAGTGGAATGTTATGCGATCTCTCCTGTTTCTAAATATATCTGTACCGTTTGGTTTGAACCAGTAAAACTATTTTTATACACATTTTACGAAATGTGTATGGCAAAATAAATGGCGGATGAAAATCTTTGGTACAGTGCTGAAGCAGGAAGTAGGCGGTCACTTTGCATATAGTGCACTCCTCTTGATCCTTGGGACGGGTCAAATTGATCACTATAAGCGGATGGAGATTATAAAGATTTTTCTTTTTCTTTATTCCTCATGGAGATTTACTATCTAATTGACATTTGTATATTTATTCCATGAATACAGTACATATAAATGAATGAAATGGATAGCTCTGTTATTTAGCCTATACTGAATGTTATTGACTTTAAAAGTACATACGGTACAGTAAATTAGCCCTCCAGCTGTTTCAAACACAGCGGCTGCCATCGCTCCACAGACTGACAGACATGCCACAATCTCTCATATACACAGAAAGACATGCCACAATCTCTCCATATACACATGCACCAAAGATCGCTGCTGTATCTCTGTGGCTCATTTTTGTCAGTTTGCAAGTAAAAAAATAATAACATTACTGTAGTTTTAAACATTGCTTCCAGTGTTCTCGGGTGTGAAAAGGCCCAAATGATCACTGTAAGCGGAGTACTGACCACTAAGCGGATTATTTACACAGCATGTGTATAGATTCAAGATTCAAGTTTATTGAGTGTCCCAGAAGGGCAAATTGGATTGCAGCTAGCATAAAAAACACAGAGACATATAGGCACACATGATTAAAAACAAAACATAAAAACAAACACAAAGCAGCAATTTAAAATGCACAGCAGTGCAAAGTGCAAGTCAAAGTAAAATAAAACAGAATACAAAGCAGCAGTTTGCAATGCACAGCTGTGCGAAATGCGAGTAAAAACAGGCACAAGAGGCAAATTAAAGTGCACAGCAGTGCAAAGTGCAAGTAAACAGGCACAACTAGTTTAAAGTACACAGCAGTGCAAAGTGCAAGTAAACAGGCACAAATAGTTTAAGGTGCACAGCAGTGCAAAGTGCAAGTAAACAGGCACAAATAGTTTAAGGTGCACAGCAGTGCAAAGTGCAAGTAAACAGGCACAACTAGTTTAAAGTGCACAGCAGTGCAAAGTGCAAGTAAACAGGCACAAATAGTTTAAAGTGCACAGCAGTGCAAAGTGCAAGTAAACAGGCACAAATAGTTTAAGGTGCAAAGTGCAATTGGATGATAAAGTCACTTGTTCATTCATTAATAATGTCTGTTTTTGATTATGGAGATGTACTGTACATGCATGCCTCATCCACCACCTTGAAGCCGTTGGATGCAGTGTATCACAGCGCCCTGCGCTTTATAACAGGTGATGGCTTCTGTACACACCACTGTATACTGTATGAAAAAGTGGGCTGGCCCTCCCTGTCGGCTCGAAGAGAGCAACACTGCCTTTTTTTTATTTACAAAGCACTAATTGGAAAGCTTCCCCTTTATCTGTCTTCACTCCTCACTCAGAACAACACAAGTCATCATACCCGCTCACAGTCTCATATCAGACTGCTCATTCCACGTGCGAGGACTGAACTCGGAAAGACGGCTTTTTCTTTCTTTGCCCCTAACAAATGGAACAGACTCCAGGATATTTTAAAACTGGAACTCTTCATCCCCCTAGAGTCCTTCAAAGCGCACATCGAGAGTACCAAGCGCGAGGAGTGTGCATGTTTTATTTAATGTACTTAAGTACAGTACAGTATTTAATCTTGTCTTGTCTGTCTGCAATTTTGTTTTCCTGTATGTGTATTGTTGTACCAGGGCGCCCTTGTAAATGAGAGCCCACTCTCAAAAGCCATCCCTGTATAAATAAAGGTAAATAAAAAAATAAAATAAAGTGAGGCTAAGAAATCGCCCTGACTGACTCTCAGTGCAACACATTTCAAGAAGATGCTACAATGTATCATTGTATAATAAAAACGCAATAAACCCATAAAACAACAGACATTTCTGCAGGTTAGATACATACCTCTATAAGGTAGGTTGTAGAACAAGAAGCTTGAATGACAGACTGAACAGCAAGTCCCAAGTCAAGTGAACAGCAGCAGCAGTAAAGTGCGTTATATTCTCGCCACTGCAGCATTTTTAGCTCTAACACCGGGATTCCACTGAGTGCATTTGCGTTGCGGCTGTGCTCCGGTTTTGCTCCGTGCTCCATCCTCCGCCAACACTAACCGGCTGCGTGCAGAGCATGTCACGGCTCCGCTCCGCCAGTGAAATCACACGCATTCACGCGAGACAATTTGTATGTGGGATAAATACAACAACAAACAGGCAGAATATCATTGTTCCCAACTGGAGAAGCAGAGGAGGGGTGGACTTGCTTGGTGTTGTCCTTGTAAAAAGGTTGTGTCGTGTCATATATTATTTTGTGGTTTTCCACTTCAATGATTAACTTTTCCTCATACATGTTTGTCCTCTGGCTTGATATTGAATGCTGTAAGCACTGTTGACTCCAGGCCTGGCTCCGCCCAACTTGCTGCGGCTTTGCTCCGACATCCGTGGAAAATAGAAGCCTTGCGTATCTGCTTCGGAGAGCTCCGGATCGTCGGAGCTGGGACGGAGTACACGCAACGCAGCGGAGTAGGTGGGAGTTGACACATTGATTAGAGTGGAAACGTATCGGCTCCGAGGCCGTACCGCAGCGCAGACGGACCGAACACGGACTCTGTGGAATTTGGCCGTAATGGAGACAGGCACATAGGAGTTTTTATACCTATTCACGTTATGTAGCCATGCCCATTTGACCCGGTTGTGTGGTCGTGTGACGACTTCCGGCTAAAAATAAATAAAAATAAAATGGCTGGCTGCTCCAATATCATCTAACTCTGAATTAACTAATAATTTAGCCAAGTGTATGTAACATACCAAATAAAAGCAAACGGCAATGTCTAAGAATGCAACGCCATGTAACTGGCTCGTTAAGTCTCGCATTCCAGGGAATTACGTTAACGTCTTATAGACGTAAGTGGCTCAAGCCCTCGGAGGAGAGAAAACTATCTGACGCTTTCTTTGTTGGAGTCCAGGTATGTTTTACAAGAAAGTGCTCTTCATTGTCGACGATAACGTTATCTGACCTGGCTAACAGTGGATACTCTGCTTGCTTGCTGTGTACCGAGCTCAAAGTAGTAGGCTACATTCTTTGTTTTACCCCGTGCACTGTCCGCTACAAAAACAACTCTCTTCTTCATGACGTTCTTTCATATTTGGCGCTGTGACCGCCGGAAGTGTTAACACATTCACTGCCAGCCGTTTTTTTTTACTGTAGGTAGCTTCTGCCAAGGTTTTTTTTTGAGGATTCTGGCTCATCTTTCAACAGCCGAGGATTCTTTTCTGCTAAGATTTTGTGAACACAAAATATCTCAAAAGAACTAATAGAATGTGTGCTTTCTCTGTCTAAAAGAGTTAGTTTGTAGAGTTAGTAGTTATGTAGGCATTAGCACTTGAATACAGCATGGTTTCAGCGTCTGAAAATTTTAGCTGAGATAAATGGCTTTTTGTGAAATTCAATAGAACAGTCACTTTAACCATTCATTTTTGGCATCAGTAAGACGTCAGACATCTAAACAATAGTTTTGAACAGTAATTTCCTCCATAACAGCAGGAAACCCCCCTCTCCTTCAAACTCCTCCCTCCGTGTGTGTTCTCCTCCTGCCTCCCTGGCTCTACAGCGGGCGTGTCACAAGCGAGTTGCTGCTGCTGCTGCTGCCTGTCTGCTGGTGGCCGCTCTTTGGGCGAGTCTGGATGGGCTCGCTCGTTTCTTGGGGTTTCGGTTGAGAGCTTTGATGAAGCTTTTGCGATTCTGGTCTTATTTATGCTGCGTGTTTCAAAGTGTGTTCCACCCGTAATCTATTATGCAAATTTGCAATCCCCCACCGCCAGCTCCCTGCGCGAAAGCGAAAGCGTTTTCGCCAATCCATTTTCATGAGAATGGCTTCCTCACGCGGCTGTTTTTGCTTGGCTTTCTCTCGTCTGGAGAGCACTGTCGCCACTTAGTGGGTCGGTAAAATAGATTATACACATTCAATACCTCCCATATTTTAATAGGAGATGTAAAAGGGGTTGATCGACGTCCCACCGTCAAAAAAAAAACATTTTTTTTTTGGACGAGACATCTCGTCATTGGCAGTCAACCGTTGGTTTCTGCTTGACGAGATATCTCGTCCACGGCAGTGAACGTGTTAACATGACCCGGAAGAATTTGGCCCACCCCCGCGTCTGAACATAAGGTGAATAGGAATGATTCGGGACCAGGCTTTTGGTCACAGCTGAGAGTGCCTATTCCTTCCAAAGACAAAATGCAATGACATGCAAATATAAAGCCCATGGCACACCAATCAAACATCATCAAAACAACATGGGCAGTTATTGGATAATGTTTGCTTGGTGTGCCATGTGCTTTAAGGGCAGTTTAGAGTCCAGCAATTTATGGCCGTTGCGACCGACCATGATCACATTCCATCGTTGGTGATAATGACAAGTAATTTGTTTATACTTCCAGCGACGGGCCATATGCCATCATTGTGATGAAAGTTGCGACTTCATCACGATTCAACTTTGACCCCATTGTTGGCTCCATTGTCATGACAACCACCATCTTTTTTTTTCTCCTACCACAATTTCTGAAGCCACTAGTTAGCTAGCTAGTTGAATTAACAATGGCAGAAGATCACATATTTGTGGAAAACGTAATAAACACAATGACACGGTTCCCGTGCCTTTGGGCTAACGACCGGGCAGATTAGAAAGATGCTGTTAAAAAGGCATTCTCAACACAGACGGTAAGTAACAGCAAACACATCGTTAGCATGGATAATCACACATTACATTTACATTACATTACGTCATTTGGCAGACGCTTTTATCCAAAGCGACTTACAATAACACACTTTTTGTCAGCAATAGAGCAATCGACTATGGAGCACAGTCTATGACAACTACAAATCCTGAAGGAACAGTGGTACGAGTTTAGTTTAGGATTTTTTTTTTTATAGAAAGAGAGAGAAAGAAGTTAGATCAAGAAGGGCCCAGATGGAGCCTGAAAAGGTGAGTCTTTAGTCTTTTCCGAAAGATCGGCAGTGATTCAGCAGTCCTGACCGAAGGTGGAAGCTCGTTCCACCATTGGGGTGCCAGGGACGAGAATAGTCGAGATCGGCATGAGCGACTTTTGAGCGCCCGTAGCGAAGGAGGGGCGAGGCGCCCTGCACTGGTGGAGGAGCGAAGGGAGCGGTGAGAGGTTTGGAACCTGACCAAAGATTGCAGGTACAGGGGAGCTGACTGGTGTACTGCCCTGTAGGCCAGTACCAGTGTCTTGAATTTGATGCGAGCTGAGATGGGAAGCCAGTGGAGGTCCCGGAAGAGGGGAGTGACATGAGAGAATTTGGGTTGGTTGAATACCAGACGGGCTGCAGCGTTCTGAATGAGCTGAAGCGGTCGGATGTCGGTGGCAGGTATAGGCCAGCCAGGAGCACGTTGCAGTAGTCCAGGCGAGGGATGATAAGTGACTGGACCAGGAGTTGAGTCGCTTCTCTTGTGAGGAAGGGACGGATTTTGCGGATGTTGTAGAGGGAGAACCTACAGGAGCGTGCTGTCGCAGCTATGTTGGCTGAGCAAGACAGCTGGTTGTCGAGGATCACCCCAAGGTTCTTAGCTGTTTGGGAGGGAAGTACAGTCGTGTTGTCGATGGAGATTGAGAGATCTGCGAGAGGACAGTCTTTCCCTGGGAGGAAGAGTAGCTCTGTCTTACCAAGGTTGAGCTTGAGGTGGTGGGCAGACATCCAGTCGCTAATGTCGTTGAGACATGCAGAGATGCGAGCCTCGATTTGGGTGTCGGAGGGGGGGAAGGAAAGGAAAAGTTGGGTGTCATCAGCATAGCAGTGATAAGAGAAGCCATGAGAAGAGATCACATAGGCAAGAGATCTGATATAGAGAAGGAAAAGTAAGGGGCCCAGGACTGAGCCCTGGGGGACACCAGTGGTAAGAGGGCAGGATCTGGAGACGGACCCTCTCCATAAGACCTGGTACGAGCGGTTCGAGAGATAGGAAGCAAACCAGGAGAGTGCAGAACCTGAAATGCCGAGGTCAGACAGAGTGGAAAGAAGGATTTGGTGATTGACTGCAGCAGACTGAAGGCAGCAGACAGGTCAAGGAGGACAAGGACAGAGGAGAGGGATGAGGCCTTAGCAGTGTGAAGGGCCTCTGTGACAGCAAGAAGAGCTGTCTCAGTGGAGTGAGAAGCCTTGAAACCGGACTGCAGAGGGTCCAAGAGGTCATTCTGGGAGAGATAGAGAGAAAGTTGTTTGGACGCTGCTCGTTCGAGGGTTTTGGAAAGGAATGAGAGAAGAGAGACAGGTCTGTAGTTCTGAATAGCAGTAGGGTCAAGGGAGGGTTTCTTAAGCAGAGGCTTGACTCTTGCAGTCTTTAGAGCAGGCGGAACAAGACCAGAGGACAGAGAGGAGTTTATGAAGGTAGTGAGGAAGGGAGATATGTCAGGTGAGATGGTTTGGAGGAGAGAGGAAGGGATGGGATCGAGGGGGCAGTAAGTGGCTCGGTTCGAGCTGATGAGTTTAAGCACCTCATCGGGAGAGGGGGGAGAAGGAAGGAAATCCAGGGACCAAGGGCAGAGGAGCAGAATTGGAGTCGGGAGTGTTAGTGAGGGTGGCTGGAGGATGGAAGGAGGAGCTGATGTCATCCACCTTTTTAGTAAAGAAGGTTACAAAATCATCAGCAGAGAGGGAGGAGGGGGGGAGGGGAGGGAGGGTTGAGGAGCGTAGAGAAGGTGGAGAACAGTTTACTGGGGTTGGATGCAGAGGACTGGATTTCAGAGATGAAGAAGGAGGTTTTTGCTTTGGAGACAGCAGAGGTGAAGTTGGAGTGGATAAGATGGTAGGAAGAGAGATCTTCAGGGTGGTGTGATTTTCTCCATTTTCTCTCAGCTGCCCGAAGCTCTGTTCGATGAGTTCGCAGAGTTTCAGTTAGCCAGGGAGCAGGGGGAGAGGATCGGGCAGGTTTAGTGGTGAGTGGGCAGAGAGAATCAAGAGCAGAGGAGAGAGAGGATAGAAGAGCGGTGGAAGCCTCGTCAGTGGACAGGAGAGCAAACTGCTCGGCTGAGGGAAGCAAGGAGAGGACGGTAGAAGAGAGGGAGTCAGGTGAGAGAGTTTTTAGGTTGCGTCGGGTGGTGATAGAGTGAGGGGGTGATAGGTGGGAGGAGGGGATGGGGATGGGAAGAGAGAAGGTGATAAAGTGGTGGTCAGATACAGGAAGAGGAGTCACAGTGAGGTTAAAGGTGGAGCAGGATCTGGTGAAGACCAGGTCAAGCACATTCCCTGCTTTGTGAGTAGGAGGAGATTGAGAGAGGTAGAGGTCAAAGGATGAGAAGAAGTTAAGGAAAGGGAGAGATTGTAAGGATACTGGCTGGATGTTGAAATCACCCAGCAGGATGAGTGGAGTACCATCCTCAGGAAAGAAGGAGAGAAGGGTGTCCAGCTCGTCCAGAAAGTCGCCTAGCGGACCAGGCGGGCGGTAGATTACCACAATGTTGAGTTTGATGGGTAGGGATACGGCAACTGCATGGGAGTCAAAAGATGAGATATACAGATGAGAGAGAGAGGTGACAGTGTAGGTCCATTTGGGAGAGATGAGGAGACCAGTGCCTCCGCCACGGCCAGAGGGTCTGGGGGTGTGCGAGAAGGAGTAAGCAGCAGAGAGAGCTGCAGGAGTAGCAGTGTTTTCTGGAATGATCCAGGTCTCTGTGAGAGCTAGGAAGTGGAGGGTTTGAGATAGAGCATGAGCCGAGATGGTCTCAGTTTTCTTAACAGCCGACTGACAGTTCCAGAGACCTCCGGCAATGGTAAAAGGACTAATTGTGCGTTTAGGGTAGGAAAGATTACCAGGGTTACTACACCTGAAGCTGCCGTGTCTACGGCGTCTGTGGGCTGATGCTACAACAGGGATGGGGAGAAAACACATAGTTAGGAAGATGAGTATAATAAGAAGTGAGAATAAGAGAAGTAGCAAAAGCCTAGGCTCTGGCCTCCCTGCGACGGACTCGGGCACAAAGACGAGTCTTCGTGCCGCGAGGGTAAGTGCCGCTTACCGCTGCCGCTGTAGACTGACTATGCTAAGAAATACTACAGCTGTGTCCCAATTCAGGGGCTGCAGTCCACCAAGGCTAGATTTGAAGACCGATTGCGTCATTGCGCGCGACCTAGGCTGTCCCATTTCGTAGGCTCCTTCAAATGCAGCCGAGAAATGCATCCTCCTTTTCTCAAAACTTGAGGATGCAAGTGTTCTGTCCTTCGTGGCCTTTGTGGCATTCAAGATCTCGCGAGAATCCGCGAGAGGTTTGCAAGGCAGAACATTCTGAAATCGCCGCCATTTTTTGAACACGCAACTACACGCAACAGGTAAGATCTTCAAATTCTCGTTTGCAAATTCCTTACTAAATGCACTTCTGTCAACTTTAGAGGTGATTAACCGACGCTTAGGTTATTGTAGATCTCATATTTGTCAGTATTGTGAAAACATGTGACGTGTTTCTTTTGTAATGAGCTCCAGAGCTTGGCTCGTGAGCGTTCCACTAGACTGCCATGTCCGTGCAGCGGGAGTCCCCGCTGCTGACGGCCGTCAAAGACGCTTGTCTCCCGGGTTGCTTGGTCATGTAACACAGCCCTAGCTGGCTACTCAGCGCCGCCGGTCTGCTCACTACTACGACTGGAAAGCCCCATTTAATTTCATACCACGGTCATTCTGTAGATTCATTTGAGAAAATAAGTAGCGGGGGGGCTGCCTTGGCTTGATTCAAATTTGTGTAAAGTTTTCCAGGGTGTGTGTGTGTGTGTGGGGGGGGAGTTCTCTGAACGTAACGTCATGCTAGCTGTTAGATCAAAGGACCTGCATGGTGGCCTCACTGGATGGAGGGTAGCCTACTAAGTTGTTTGTGTAAACTTGCTTGGAAGAGGACGTTAGCATTAACGTTATTGTTAACGTTATTGTGTGTGTGTGTGTGTGTGTGTGTGTGTGTGTGTGTGTGGAGGGGGGGGGGGGTCTCTGAATTTAACAAAGGACCATGGTACCTGGGGGGTTGCTGTGTTGTTTGTGTAAACTTGCTAGATTAGAAGAGTTTTGCGAAAGAAAACGTGTATAGATACAATACTTAAAGGCAAGAAAGCAAGTTTTATAAAACAAATAAATAACTTGTGTAAATAATAATCTGCTGAATTTATAGGGCTGTACTGCTGCTGCACCATTATCTTATAGGCTACATCTTATATTTATACTAAGAATTATAGAACTATCACTTATATTCAAAATGTTCATACTGCATTGCTGCATTCTCATAGCACATTACATCATAATCAATAGTCTGTCAGCTTGTGTGTTCTTCACAGTAATGGTACTCTCTCTCCTCTCCAATAATAAAGAAAATGGCAGAGAACAACCTTCCAGAGACAGAGGAGGGCCAGTTCACTTTTAAATGTGAGTATTGGTATCGCTTATTGTTATTGGCTGGTCCTCTTGTTGAAAATGTCACCTGCTTAAATATTTGCTTCTGTGTTTTTGTCTTAAGGGAGCAAAGAACTAACGGCAAAATTCATCAGGATGAGGGCCGCGAATGACAGCCTCTTCACTGGCCAAAAGCACACGGCGGCTCATGGCTGGAGGTAGGGTAGAACTAAGTAACTTAGTTAAATAGCAAATGTGTAGGGTAGCTTCTATACGAGGGATCAGCCGAGCAGCATTTTGGTAAACAAACCGCGTCACTGGGTGGCAACGGAGCCCAAGTGGCGCGAGGCTTGAGTGTCTGACTCTAGCCAGTTAACACTGTTTACATTTTAAAAACTGCAACAATTCACACAACTTTAACACGACATGTTATACATCAAACTCTTGAGCTACTTCTGCTCTCACTCAGAATGTCAAAATATAAGCGATGTCATGTATAGTTTTTGAGATATTAACATTTGTTTGGCACAACTCATACTATCAACTGCCGCGGGTTCCGCATTTCTGGGTGACATCACGCTGATTCATCCTATACAATATTTATACCTGCAATGAATGCAACTTAAGCTACAGTGTTCGAAAATTAAGTCAGTTTTAATGAGCACATAACAAAAAAATTGCCACTAGATGGGGTACAAACCTTTGTGCTGTTCTTTTTTTTTTCTCTGTGGACATAGGGTCGTCCTGGAGAAAATGAATCTCCATGGAAAAGTGTCTCCCTTGCAGGGCAAAAAGAAGTGGGACAACTTGAAGGCAAAATACAAGGTAATGTAGCCTAGACTGATTCTAAGAAATGGTTGGTTGATGACTCTTAGAAAATATGTAAGCATGTCAGTAGGTCTGGGTATTTGTAATAGGTGGATGGGCAGGTATAACTTTAAATCAATTTAGGAATAGACTAGTGGATTTTTCATGCCCATGTGACATTAGACAATTATAGTGCATTCCCACTTCCAAACAGAAAGGGGGTCGATTTGGAGGATTTTGTGGTATTGTTTTTTTGTTGTTGTTGACTGTCATGTTAACTCATTCACCGCCAATGACGTCTTTGACGTGTTATCAGAAATAGCCCTCCCCGCCAATGACGTGTTTGACGTGTTTTTGTTTTTATTGGTGCAGCGCCTGCAGCAAACACTTGCCCAGCCTGTGACACAGACACAGGTCCCTGCCTTCAAAGGGTAGCCGACAGCACACGATCAAACACATACCGCAGCTGTTGTTTTGAAATTGAGCAAGAGGAAAAGCAGAGAACGGGTAACGCTTCCTTGTGCAGACAGGAGAAACGCCATTGAAACGCCCTCGGCGCGCTGCACGAGCTGGAGTCGCCTTCCTCTGTGCCAGCCAGGAGAAAACGGGAGAAAGTAATCAAGAGATGTGTTTGATCATCGGAGGAATGAGGAAATGATCGATCAGTTTGCGAGGGCGGTGAGGACGTGTTGAATAGCCGAGGGGAAAACGGGAACGATCAAATAGCAGAGTTGATATGACAGGGAGACATGGACGAGGACGGGTGTACCAGAACAAATCAAAAATAAACACAGGAACAGCTAGGCAGCGGGCAGAAGGCACTCACAGCAGCCCGCTGTCCTTCTCAAGAGCTCTTCAGTTGGTTCATGAAATCGCTGGGCTGCGTGCCCTCCAGTGTTGCTCCTGGCCAATCCCAGCGCCACAGGGCGTGGTTATTGCTTATCCTATGTTGGGTTAGAAATCTAAAAGGGGGATCGTGTGTGTGTGTGTGTGTGTGTGTCTGTCTGTCTGTCTGTCTGTCTGTCTGTCTGTCTGTCTGTCTGTCGGTGTGTCTGTCTGTCTGTCTGTCTGTCTGTCTGCACACTCACACCGAGTAAACTGTATTGTTGAATGTAAAAAAAAGCACTTCATGTGTGTATATATATATATATTTTTTTTGTCATTTGTGTCCTAACGAATAATATTTACATGTCTGATGTCAATACAGTTCAAAATAAAAGAATTGAGAGTGAGTTATGCCTGAGATTGTGCCCTTTTACAAAAATGCTTTTTTCTCCCTTTTCTCTTCCCAGACAGGCTTTTTTGGTGAACATGGGGTGTATAAAAAGGGTTATAAGTAGAGTACAGAACATGCTAAAAGCTAACTTTCTTTTTGGGGGTGAAAGTAGAGACTTAGATCTTCATTTCGAGGTATTGGACATCACTGTAGTCCTAGTACAGAATTTACTGTGGGTCTTGAAAGATGACCAAACATTATGGAAATACTTGGCCTGTGCCAAAAATGCCAGTCAGATATTGGCAGTGAATGAGTTAAGAGGATTGTCCTCTATTTTAGGCTTGCAAGTGTCCAGCATCAGGAGAGGGGGTCAGCGGCGGGAAACCCACTGCTGCTACTTGGCCCTGGTTTGTCGACATGGATGAGGTGCTGGGACAGAGGCACTCCACGACCCCCCTTGTCGTGATTGCCTCTATCCCAGAGGACAAGCCAGGGCCAAGTGCAGTAGTGGAGGAAGAGGAAGAGGAGGAGGAAGGAGGAGCAGCTGGGAGAGGGCCACCACCAAAGAAAGCGAAGAAGGAGAAGGATGAGATTTTGGAGCTGCTGAAGGAGGACATGAGGCTCCAGAAGGAGAGATCAGAGCGTTTCTTTGGTCTGTTAGAGAGGCTCGTCCAAAAGTAAAAACAAAGTATTAAAAAACAATCCGAACAATACTTTGTTTTTACTTTTGGACGAGCCTCAAAGTATTATTGTTCGTATTGTTTTTTTTGTTGTTAAAAACAAGTTTGCACATTTGTTTTGTTCTATTTTAAATGTGTTGTTCATGAATTAAGGTTATTTAATAAATATTTTGTTTAAGAAAAACATACTTTTTTCTTTTTACACAGCACAAAAGTGGAGTGGAGTGATCCAGAATATGTATGGACACTTTTCTCTTTCTATTGGAGTCTTGCTGATAAGAGTGTTCGGTGTTTTGATAGATGGTTTTCACAGAATTGTCAGTCCTGTCCTAGGAGTCCTGACGGTTGCACTAGCAAACACTGCAACAGGAAGTGAGCTGGGCTTAAATTTAGAATCTTTATGTTGAATGAAGTTAAAACCGTCTATAGCAGTGATTCCCAACCTGTGGGCCGCGGCCCCCTGGTGGGCCGCGAAGTTATTGCAAGTGGGCCGCCAAATCATTTCCAAAAAAGTATGATTTTTGGAAAAAAAATCAAAATCAAAATCAAAATCAAATTTTTTTTTTGGAAAGATTTTGAACAATCATACTTGAAAAAGTATGATTTTTGTTTCTTTGATGTTATTGCTTTTGCTTGAATTGAAGTTTCATCTTTACATCATCTTTATATTGGGTTTGTGTTTATTTGTAACCCTATCGATTTAATGGGCTTTCTTCTGATATTTGGATTTTGTTTGGATCTGATATTGGATGTCAAATTGTTATGAGAATGCATTTTTCCATTGTTGAAGGATACCGTTATTTATTAATCATTTGTTAATTAGCCTGTTACAGACAGCCCCTTGCTTGTCATTTCTGACATCTGTGTGGTGCTGATGGACAGCTCCTTGAATGATTGTGTGTGTGTGTGTGTGTGTGTGTGTGTGTGTGTGTGTGTGTGTGTGTGTGTGTGTGTCTGTGTCTGTGTCTGTGTCTGTGTCTGTGTGTGTGTGTGTGTGTGTGTGCGTGTGTGTGTGTATGTGTGTGTGTGTGTGGACAGCTCCTTGAAAACTGTAATACTGAAGGTGTTGCAACATGTTACAGGTGCTGTGTTAGTGACTGTGGAGCTTCCAACATGTTTCTCCTGTATTCAGTTCAGTCCTTTATGTTCAATTTTCAATAAAAAAGTGCTCTGAGAACGCATTATATGGCCTTTGTATTTATGGGGTCGGAGGTGGGCCGCGAACATTTTTGAGACATAAAAGTGGGCCCTGAGTTGGAAAAGGTTGGGAACCACTGGTCTATAGCTCAGCTAACTTTACCTTTAACTTTTAAAGGACTGAGATCACATTAACCATACTTTACACAATGTAGTGTGTAGTCTGCAGCACCCAGGATCACAGAGATGTGCTATATTTAACCTCTACAGAAGTTCGCAAAATATATGTCTAAATTGGATCAAGTCCCTCTATGCTTCCTTGATGTCCTTATGCTGAGTTAACAGACCTGATGATTCTAACCTGAACTTGGGAAACACAAAGCTAAGCCTTAAGAATTCACTAGACAGAGCATTACAACAGTGGTAGTGATAATAATTTATTATTACCTCTAAATAGTCAAACATGTATAAATAAATAAGGTATACTGAACATATATGTACATAGAAATAAATAAATGTAACATAAAATGTAATGGATGGGGGATGCTGAAAAACAGAACCTATTTACAATAATGAATGAATAGTGTTCCTGTACTGGACAGGTTTTTAAATGGCCAGGACATGACATGACTTTCGTTTGAGCAGGAAGGCCCTGGCAGTGCTGTTGGGCCTTCTGAACCAAGAACGGCGACATGGATGGGGTGGTCATCTTGGGTGGTCTCCAGAGTGTGTTTGGGGGGTCATCAGTCCACTGTCCACCGCATCTGGGTTTGCAGGGCTGGGTCAATCGACGGCTGCCATGTCACTATTATGTTTTCAGAAAGATTCAAGAATAAAATACAGTGAATACAAAGTAGGCTACTACTTCACAGCTGTATATTGGGGGGGAAACAATCACCACAAAAGAAATGTCACAACAAAATATTTCTTGATTTGATTGATTTTCTTCATATTTCAAAATGCAAAACTGCTCTAGATAACATTTTAAATAAATATGAATCGCATAACTTTACAATTCTTTTACTTGCCTTTTACAAATAATCATGGTCAGGGGGTACCTCCTCCAGGGCAGACACCTCTGCGGTCAGCTGGTCACGCCAGGGAGCACCACTTACTGCCTCCAACCCGTTCTCCTCATCCTCCTCATCCTCAGGCTCATCCTCATCCTCCGGGGCCACGATGTCACCAACCCCAAGGCAGATGTTGTGGAGGATGGCACATGCTGTTATGACCTAAAATTATAATATATATATTAGTCATGCACAATGTATCGTCAATCACATCGGTATTGGCCGATGTTAGTCATTTTTTAACATATCGGCATCAGTCCGATGTTCAGTATGTACAAAATTTGATGATCATAGAAATGTGTTTTTAAACAGATCATATCGAGATCGGTAGATAAATATCACTTATCGGCCATAACAACAATGTTAACATTATTTATCGGTATCGGCCAAAATTGACTGATTTACTCTTCTTCAATATTCTATAAAGTCCTGTTGAGTGATGACTTACGTGTGGTACAAAGGTGTGGTGCACCTCCAGCGCTTGCAGGAAGATGGCCTGGAACCTGGTCTTCATCATCCCAAAGGCACGCTCTATAATGGAGCGTGCCCTGGAATGATGGACATTGAAGCGCTGGGCCCCCACACCTTGTACTGGCCTCTTGTAGGGAGTGATGAGGGGGAGTGGGTGTTGGAGGCATGGGTACCCCCCGTCCGCTAGGATGAAGTGCCCTGGAGATAGATAGATTTATTTGACAATCTTAAAATATAATAATAATACTGCTTCACCTGAAGACAGCTATCACATACAATTACCTGGAGGAGGGTAGAGTGACCTTCTGTACAGTGGGCTGTGCCGAAGCACCCTGGCGTCATGTACTGACCCAGGCCAGCCCACGTACGTGTCAATGAAGCGGCCCTGATGGTCACAAACAGCCTGCAGGATGATGGAGGGGAACAGTTTCCTGTTCCTGTAGCACTGACCATCAGGGCCGCTCGGTGGCTTGATCCAGACATGGCAGCCGTTGATTGCTCCAGCAGCTTTACGGAAAGCACGGTGTCTTCCCAGCCCTGCAAACCCACGGGTCACTGCCTGCAGGTCTTCTGGGGTCTTGGGGAGGTGGATGACTTTGTGGCGAATGGCCACCACCTCCTCAGTGACTCTGTGGACGATGCGGTGGACAGTGGACCGAGGCATCCCAAACACTCTGGAGACCACCCTGTATGACCCCCCACTGGCCAGCCAGAACAAGAATACCAGGGTCTCGATAGTAAAACCCCATCCATGTCGCCGTTCTTGGTTCAGAAGGCCCAACAGCACTGCCAGCGCCTCCCTGCTCAAATGAAAGTCAATGCGGGTGTCCTGGCCATTGAAAAACCTGTCCAGTACAGGAACACTCAGGTTGATCCTGCAGTACATGGGTCTGGTCTGGGGGGGAAGAGGAGAAGATTTTTTTAATAAACAAAATAGCAAGATAAAATATGCCATTATGTCACTTTCTCCCATTGGCTTTGAGAGGGAGGCTATCTATCTATCTATAGTATATATGTATCTATCTATCTATCTATCTATCTATCTATCTATCTATGTATCTCTCTATCTATCTATCTATCTATCTATCTATCTATCTATCTATAAAACCCTGGTAAGGTTAGGATTAGGCTATATGAAATTAAAAGTAAAATGACATTCGCTATAAGCCACATTAACTACGGTAGTAACATTTTGGTTTAACAAATACTTTACCTGTCCATCTTCTCTCAGCCTGAGAAACATCATGCGCCGTCTCCGGCGGTGCAACTCTAATTCCTCCATAAAATAAAACAAAATTACCAACAAAAGGATGTTTTCGGGCTCCATTGTTTCAAGGCTGTTCTGTAGATGTGCTTTTGAGACAGTGGCGGGACTGCGGGAGATCATAGGATTCTCACATGCGCTCGCGCTGTCAAGCGGGAGATAGGATTCTCAGATGGCTCGCGCTGTCAACTGGTTGCTAAGGAAACCTGCGGGGGGCGGGAACAGCGAGTGACAGCTGCTCTTTCTCGCCGAGAAGAGCCTGGTGACGCGAGGTTAGTAGTAGGCTAGACCGTCTCATTTCGCTCAACGTCTAAAGGCTGCGCACTTCCCTGACTGGTCCGCGGAGGACAGACCTCTGTAGGCCGCGGCCGACGAAGGCCGTGGCCGCTGAATTGGGACACAGCTTACATCTACAGAGGTTCTATGGCCCGCCCTTGCCAATCAGCCGCTCGTTTCACAGAGCTGGGATGGATCACCTGATCACAGTCAGCTGAGTTTCGATGGCCCACTCTTTTTTTTTTAATCAAAGTTTATTTTCAATTTTTCAACATAAAAACATGGTATTTCAAGAAAGAATGAACTGAAGATTGGGCTCATAGCTCCAATATCCCTCCCCTTCATCTCCCCCCCACCCCACAAGCCCATTAAAAAAACAAAACAGAAACAAAAAACAGGAAAAGAAAATACACACAGCATATTCCCAACTTGGCAAGAGGCATCTCGAGAGCATTTGTGTTGAATTACTTTCCCACATACATACTCATTCATACACACACACACACACACTACAATGGGAAGAGAGAGAGGGAGGGAAAGAGGGATAAAAATCAATATAAAAGTAAATAAACAAATACAAAGAAACAGAATACTAGTCCATTCCAGCTAATAGCTGGGCATCTAAAGCCTCTACAAAATCAAGAAACGGCCTCCATGTTGAATAGAATTTGGAAACTGATCCTCTCATGGTATGTCTGACTTTTTCTAATTTTAATGACTGCATAACCTCCTTAATCCAACGTGCAAAAGTGGGCGGGGAAGCATCTTTCCATTTGGATAATATCAATCTCCTAGCTAATAAAGTAGTGTAGGCTACTAGATTTAACTGAGCAGCACTTAATTGTGCACCAGCTGGAACGACCCCGAAGATGGCACTCCAAGGGGAGGGTTCTAAATGATACTGCAAAATAGTGGCCAGGGCCTCAAAAATAAACTGCCAGAACTGAACTAATTTCGGGCATGACCAGAACATATGACCAAGACTGGCGGTTGTTTGTTTGCATCTATCACAAGTTGGGTCTAGCTCTGGATTCATTTTAGCCAGTTTTTCTTTAGAGTAATGAAGACGATGAACCACTTTAAACTGAATCACACAATGTCGCAAGCATACTGAAGAAGAATGTATTCTCTTAATTGCTAAATCCCATACTTCCTCAGAGATAGGCATTTCCATATCCTTCTCCCATCTATTTTTGAGGGGTTCAAATACGACTTGGTCAAGAGTGTTAATTATAAGGTAAAGCATACCAATATACCCTTTTATAACCGGATTCAATTTAAGGATACGGTCCAAGTGGTTTTCGGGTGGACGCCCTGGAAACTGGCCCAAATTGGACCGAGAAAAGTTACGAATCTGCAGATATCTAAAAAAGTGCGATGGGGGTAGGCTAAACTTATCAGAGAGCTGATCAAAGGATGCAAAGGTGTCCTCAATAAATAAATCCTCTAGAGTAGATATTCCCTTCAGTCTCCAAAGTTCAAAAGTACTGTCAGAAATAGAAGAGGGGAAGGCATAATTCTTTGTGATCGGTGTGTTAATAAGAAAATCTTTAAATTTAAAGGCCTGTCTAAATTGTTTCCAAATCTTGAGAGAGTCACATACAACTGGATTGGTCGTAATTTTTGTAATAGGGAAAGCCCCAGAAAAGGGTGAGCAGAGCAAGGAATGTAAAGACACTTGAGATACAGTTGAAGCCTCCAAAGCCAGCCAGCAAGGAATCTCGTATCCTACTGGCTTAGACTGCCAAAAGGACATGGCTCTTACATTGCAGGACCAATAGTAATACTGAAAGTTTGGTAAAGCCATTCCACCAGCTACACGAGGTTTCTGAAGGACAGTTTTTCGTATTCGAGGCATTTTACCATTCCAAATAAACAATGAGACAATTTGATCCAAGGAAGAAAAAAATGATTTTTTGATAAAGACTGGTATTAATTGGAAAAGATAAATGAATTTAGGCAAGATGTTCATTTTAACTGCATTGATGCGCCCTGCAAGGGTCAAAGGGAGCCCCGACCAACGTGCCAGATCTAATTTGGTATGGCCCAACAGAGGGAAAAAATTATGTTTAAATAGTTCACTATATCTCCGCGTTACAACAACGCCCAGATAGGTGAACCTTTCAGGTGAAACCTTAAAAGGAAGGGAATTAAACACACATGTGTCTGCTGCAGCGTTAATCGGAATTAGTTCGCTTTTATGTAAATTAAGTTTGTACCCAGAAAAAATACCAAATTCTTTTAGCAACTTCAAAATCTTAGGGATACAAATTAGTGGATCCGATA